>NC_138655.1:41591039-41818539 GCF_964273445.1 Streptopelia decaocto
TCAGTGCTACTAAATCACAGAGCAGAATTTTGGAAGGTATCCAGCTCTTCACTCCACCCAGATGAATACCTGGAAGCACACTGTTACCATGGTTATCCTGCCAGACCGAAATTAAATGTGGCTTTGACTGGAACAAATGTTGAAAAGATGAAAAGATGCCCTCTGAAACAGGTAACCACAGGACTGATGCAGCAATACTTAGTGTACAGGTTTATACTTTTGTGGTAAATAATTTAATTTTACTCTACAAATCCTTTTATGGTAGGATCAAACATGTTGCAAGCAAGTCTTAGTGATGTCTGTTTTCAATGTACTTCATCTTGTGATTTTCTAAACTCATCTGACAATTTTGACAAAACATAGGAATTGATCAAATTTAGGATTTAGGATTTTGCAGGACTATCTAGTATCACTTATGCTGCCCAGTATCTGGCAAAACAATATAATGTGGTTTTCTTTGTGTATCAGTGCTAGATCCGGGTAAGGGTTTTGTAGAGCAAAAAATGCTTTACATGTATTGTTTCAACCTCAAAACCTCTCACCAAAACCAAGGCAGGCACCCAGTGGAACTCTCCAGCCACATCTACACACTAATTTAAAGCCAGGGACACTAGTGCTTTCTTGGGTCCTTGGCTTTACCTCCAGTGTCCTGCAGTGGAGGACTCTGTGCTTGCAAGGTCTGAAGTTTGGGTATAGCACCTCCAGCTCATTGTGCCAGAGGCACCGCCAAAAACTCTGGTTCCAAATCCATTGTTCCAAGTCTTTTTGGTCCTATACCATGGAAGGAAGCAACTGAGATTTCAGGTTCCCCCATCAATCACTCTTTGCCTTCTGGATCCGCAGTCAGGCCAATAGTTTCTGGGTGCCTTACTAAAAGCCCCCCACCAGGGTCCCATCCCTCCTCAGGAAAGCTGACGTGATGGCCAGTGTCATGGCTGAGTGGCAGGAGAGGGGTGGCAGGAGGTAAGGAAGCTTTTTCATGCCAGGCTGTTGGCCCCATCAACACACTCTGCTGTGACGTTGTGTGAAACATGATTTGGATGGGAACCATGGCAGAAACAAAGACTCATCAGGCAAAACCAGTCCAAAGTGAAAGTCAGTGCTAACTCAAAAGCTGACTTTCCGATACAATCCGGCCCTCACCTGGACTCCTTCACGTGCTTGAGGAACTGCTGTAACTTTCGCACTCTCACGCAGAAAAGTCAGGTGTGATGCTGGACCCTGCTCTCAAGTTGGGCAAAAGCCCCCCCTCCATAGCTCCCGTTCACTGCAAGCCACTCAGAAGAGGTCAGAGGGCGAGAAAGGCCACTACTTATTACTTTCCTCTGTTGTCTGCACTAGAGGACAAAGACTTTCTCCTTCAGGGTGCTAGGGTTGGCTCATTTGTCCTGTGATGGATGGGTTTATATCTCTGGAGACAAGGTTCCTCCCAAGTCTTCCTCTGTGATGACTGGCTCCACAGAGCCCCTGTCATCAGCCTCCATGTGTCTGGCACCAAGTCTGACCATATTGATTTAGTAGTCCATTGTCCTGCGGGAGAAGTGCTTAGTGGCAAATACCAGAACACGATCAATAACATACAACCTCCAGAGTCCGTGTAAGAGCTTCAATGTCGGGCCTCGGGCACCAGAAACACCTCAGTGGCACCACTGCAAACCAGGCATCACTCTGCTGAAGTGAATGGATCAAGCATTAGAAGGCCAAGGATGCCTGCTTTCCATATCCCAGGTGCCTGCCAAAATGTCATAAACCATCTGACTGTAGTACATGAATTCTTTTTGAAAAACTAGGAGTTCAAAGGCATGATTCTCATACCAGGTACATGATTTATGCACTTCTGAGCAGTCACTTTGGTGATATTGGTGCAATTGCTCCTGAATTTTAGAACAGTGAGCTTAGGCTTCAGCTCTTTAATTTTTAAAACACCAGCATTGTGCTGTCACCAACCCCAAGCCTGGAAACATCAGCAGACCATGACAGATGTGTCATATCCTCTGTCCCTTTTCTGGACCCTGCTCCCTTCTACCCACTAATACTCTCTACCATGGCACAAGTAAGTCCTTGGCAGCATGATGTACTCTTGTAAAACAAAATAGATGAAGTTTGAAGATCATAAACAGCAACGTACTAACGCCGTTGATCATATGATCCCAGGCTCCAAACAAAAGGGCAAGGGTGGGGTCCACAGACCGGTCCAAGTGTCGGGTGGGTCCATGTTTTACGAAAGATAAGAACATATTCTATTAAAAAAAGTCTTTTGTACAGTTGCTCTTTGCAACCCTGAAGGGGGAAAAAATTATCTTCGTGCACAGACTGCAGTGGTGTGGGGTGGTGCACGCACATACACATGCCCTTGCAGTGGTGTTGCCAGGCATTGGGGATGTGTACGTTATTCACAAGTCATCGCTGCCAAGGGAATGTCAATGGAAACTCCATCACCCAACAGCAGTGCAGCAAGAGATTTGCCCTACAGTATATTTTTATTCTGTGTTGTTTTGTTTTTTTGTTTCTTTTTTTTAACCTCTTTCTCTGGTTATTATTGTAAATTACAGCTCTGGGATGCTGTCTTTCCCTATTACCAGGATTTACAAAGACTGGACATTTCTGTAGATGAGGATATCCACCGTGATAATCCTAGCATCAAGTAAACATGAAAGCCTTCATGCATTAGGGCATCACTATTCAAATGACCCACTCGTGGTCCTGATCCACAGTGAATCTGTTTCATATGGGCCTTGCCAGGACTTCAAATGTGGGGTGTCCCACACTACTCCATGCGAGCGCTGTCTCTCAGGGAGCAGCAGTAGGGCCCACTAACCAGGCCGAGTGGGATCTGTACCCCATGTCCTGCACCCTGGGTGACTGTGTGGGAAACACCAGCAGCAATGCAGCGAGGAGCCAGGTTTTAAAGCACAGGCCAAGCCATCCTTGTTAGCAACCCAAGCAAAGCTTCCCCTGGGGGCAGGGACTCCCCCAATTGCCTAGTGCAGGATTTTAATCAGTTTCAGAGGCAGAGAACAGAGAATTGACTGAATCACAAGTATAAGCACCTTGGAAGTTTTATCATCCTTTGCTGTTCTGTTGTGCCCACCACTGTTGGAACAGCAGTATTTCGGTTCACATCCTGTCTTAAAAGTAAATTTCTTTAAAGTTCGGGAAAGTGTTTGGGTTTTGTTTCAGTCCAAAAAGAGCCACATTTAAAATATTTATCTACGTCTGAGTTCAGATTCCTCAAATATTTGTGGCTGATCAGATGCAAGATTCTGTGGTTGGGCCATCTTAAGAATCATCACAAAACAAGTAATATTACTGAGATACAAGGAAATCATCACACTCCTATGAAATCAAAATAATAAATCATTTCATTTTTGTCCTATGTCTTGAACAGAGAGATTGAAAATTTATGTGACTTTCTGTAATCCACATGTAGTTCTCAGCAATTCAGTCGAGGATTTCACTCCTACCAGAACTTCATTCCTTTCAGGAAGGGTTAATTACATCTAAACAAAATTTATGTTTCTTAGGAAGTAACTTTAAATGTTTAGGGAGGCACATTTGCCTGTTTATCCTAAAGAAAACCAGTCCATCAAATTTAATGACAAGTAATATTGTCCCTGAGAGAAGCTCTGTAATTACCCATTTATTCCTTTCTATTCTTTCTAATTATTCACTTGCAATTATCTCCATCCTGCCTGATGTTTTCCTAAATCCTGCATGAATATAAAATAAAGCAACAGTCAGATCAGTCATGATAGTTCTTTAAATTTCTGGAAGGATTTCTGCAGTCAGCGAGAAGATGGTATGGAAGGGGTTACATTCTGTGCTCGAGTTCCTCTTTTTGTCCCAAAGGAGAGGAAAGAAGCAGAATACCTCCAGAAGCTAATGAAACATGGAAACAATTTGTGTACAAGCAAAAACCCAAGGTTTGTCTTCTCTCACTGCCAATAATAATACTTCATTTCCTATTTGTACTGTATAATGTTCAGGATGAAAAACAAGTGATATTACTTGTTAATTCCCAAAGATGTAATTTTATAGGTAGTGTGGCCCTGAGCTCACAGTGCGTAGGAAGAACTCCTTATCCACACGAAGGGGAGACAGGAGCTACCTGTTTTGTTTTAGATCAGGCACCTTCGAAACCTCTTTAATGGAAAACCTCAGGAATTTTGGCTTCTTTGAGGAATCAGTCTTTCAAATCGAGCTATTATAAACCCACTTATAGCTCTCCCTCTGCAAAGTAAATCCAGTTAAATTTCCTTTACTTATAGCACAGAAAGCCTTATTTTTGTCCAAAACCAGAGAAGGTGCAGGCACAGCACAGTGTAGGGAGTGAGGCTGATTTGCAGATCAGCACTGATTATCACTAGCAGTTTCATCAAGAAAGAATTAGCGTCAAAACCAACTCCAGCTTAACTAGGATGCAACCTCATTGGCATTCACGGAAATTCTCTGTTTTCACTAGGTCTGGATGTGTCCAGGAAAGAAGCTGAAACTGCCTGCCAGGACAATGTGCAAAGCCCCAGCATTCAGGCCCCCTGCAAATGACCACTCAGATAATTATAGTAGGTGTCAAAATCCCTAAGAATAGCTGATAAAGAGTATCCCCCAGCCCAGCTCTGGTGTCAGATCAACAGAGATAAAACAACAAACAGAGAAGGTGCTGGTGGGTCTCCCCAGGCAGAACAGGCAGCTGAGCTTGCTGGCAGGGCTCACCTCCCTCCAGGGTCTTGTTTGTTGTTCCCAAAAGCCAACCTCTATGCTGGTGTCATAGGTCTCTTCACCGGGGACAGCAGCTGAGGAGCCTGCTCTGTGGCCCAGGAATGCAACCCAAGGCCAACAGCTTGCTTGTGATGTGTTTCCAGAGGTGTATTATAGCTAACGTATGCAGCAACTGCCTTGGCCCATCTGCACTTTGAAGTTCTCATGAAAATTTTGATGACCTTTCCTTTGACAAAATAAAGTATAAAAACAGCAGTGCAATGTACCCCTACACACACTTTTCAAGGGTCTGCTACTCTGTTACAGCTGGTTTCAAACTCACAGAAAACTGGAAAACTGGTGGCAGGCAATACCTGCTGGCTTGGCTGATCAGTGCTGAGAAAAACCTGGAATACCCCTGAGTCTGTCTGTCTCAACTGCAGCAGTTTAAAACCTCCGATCACATACTGTGGTGCCTATGTTTTTTCAGAATGGTAACGAGGAGACACCAACCAGTTTTACCAGAAATACTGTACAGACCCTCCAGGTTTTAGAAAAATAGCCTGAGCATCATGCCATATAAGATTGCAGTCAGACAAAAAAAAAAAACAAACAACAAAGAGATGCAGCCTCAGCCCTGTCATAGCCCTCCGTGCCCTTTGCAGGTGCCTCACCACCAGACATGAGCACGTTGTGCTAGCATGTGCTGTGCTGTCAGGCCAAGGGCAGTCTCACCCACGCTCAGGGGTTTCAGGTCAGGCTGGATGCAGGTTCAGGGTGGGCAGCTCACAGTGAAGGTCGGGTCACCACTCCACTATATGGCACAGTGTCTTCCTGGTGTCTCTCAAACAGTCTTGCCATCATGCATGTAATTACAGTATGGACATACCCCTTATGAATCAGGAGGGCCAGTTATAAAATGGCTGTTTCTCAATTCAGGTATAAAAGGGTAACAAGATGCAAGCGGGAACACAGCTATGTTCCACATAATTCCCTAACCCTCAGACAGTCCAGGATTTAAAACAGGTGAGAGCGACATTGTTTAGTCATGTCTATAGAAAGTCAAGAAGTAGGAGCTTTGTCTGTTCCATGCTTCCACCCTCACCATGGTAATACAACATCAGCACATCTGGTAAATACAGGCTTTGGAGATGGAGTTAGAGAAGCCAACTCGGTAATAAGGGATGCTTCAAACAAGAACTCCCTGTTGTCAACTCCTTGCTGCTTGAATCAGGAGATAACCATTCAGTAAAATGCCCAGAAAATCATGAGGCAATATGATGTTGGAAGTTTCTGTTTTATTCCTTGGGACCCCGGCAGGCTTATAGTTCAAATTTAAGTCACCAGTCACCAGTAGCAAATATATATCACAAAGCAGTATCAAGTGTACACATCACAAAAATGCCCACTACAGTATGTGTCTCACTGTCATTAAACTGTGGTGTTTTTCTGGTCATATCTACAGAAGCTATCTGGTATGAGAGAAAGCTCCAATGGCAAATCCAGACTTTGCAGACCCATACAGGGCTAGATACTGTGGAAATGAATTGCTAGCACTGATGACCAGCTCCATTGTTTAAAGTAGCACCCTCTCAGACTTCAGCAATAATTCAACAGTGAAACAAACAGCCCTGATCAGATAGCTAGGGAAATTAGATAAAGAGCACAATAGCTGTGAAGATAGGAATATTTCATGATGAGTCATATATCAGTTTATTCCTGATTTAAGTCCCTTTTGATTACACTTTGTTAATATCTCACATCTGTACGACAAGTCAGGAAGAAAGGCAAAGAGAGAATCTCTTCTCCCCCGAGATGATATGTGCACGCTACCTTCATGACTTAGTGCTCAGCCATCTCACTGTGACTCTTTCGTGTTACTTACTTAAAAATAATGACTGTGTTTCAGGACATAGCAATTTCCTCAAAGCTAGTTTTTATACTTTAGTGTGCTCCTGAGATACTAAACTATTCAAAAGTGCCCTTTTCCTCTACGTCTGTTCCCACAGAAGTCCAAGGCAACTCCTTTGAGTCCCAGGATAACATCTTTGAAAATTCGTTCCCCCTCCTGCTTTGAACATAAGCAGGCTAAATCCAAACTTACTGCTTATTTTATACCATCACATACTTATTTCTTTCAAAATAAATCATTTAAGTAAACACAACAACAACAACAACAAACAAACAAACAAACAAACATATAATAAATAGTTCAAGATGCCTTGATATAATGGCAGTAATTTTATTGAGGGGGCTGAAGGTAGTTGCTCTGGGAGAAAGAAGCTGTGGGCAGCAAGCATAAGCTTTCATCACAGGGAAAGAAGCAATCTCCAGCCTTGCTAAAAGGGGCTACTGTGGAATTTGGGATGTGCCGTACACACGATTGGCTATAAAACTCTTCAGATCATCCAGCTCTGCCTCTCCCCTAGAGCAAACAATTCTCTTTGCATTTCTTGCTGCCCTTATCAAAGGTAAATAGGTTGGGTATTCCATAGTATTCTAGGTTTTTTTTGAGGATATTCTTAAAAGACATGGTAAAGCTGGAGAACCCCAACCCACGGAGGAGAGCCTGTTCTCCTTACAGGTTTGGGGGGAATACTTTTTAAGCTAACACATTGTGAAAGGTATATCTTCTTCAGATAGTTTTGAGAGGTAAATTGATACCAAGCTAAAACATGCATATCTAGGTTTTATAACCATTGTAAATCATTTTGGTATCTGATTGGTTATCCTAAATTCAATATTGCATCTTTTAAAGTTAGTAGCTTTAACAAAAGAGAGGGAAAAAAGACACATTTAACTGATGATACTGAGCTATGGATTTTCTGTTACCTTTTTATGGACGTGCCACGCAGCTGATGGCCAGGCATTCCCACCCGATGTCTTGCTTGTTGTTTGCTGCTTTGTGCCTCAGGACCTATGCTTTAAATAGCACAGATAATACCTATCATTAAATAAAAATCCAAGCACCTTCAAAGTTTTAGTCTAAAACTAACCACAGAAATCTAAAAACTTCCAAACATTTTTTTCTCCCTTGTGGATCTGAAACTTGGTACCTCAGCTTCAAGCATATGGGATCTCCTTTCAGTGCATCTTACCTCAAGTTCCCTGGATATAAGGATTTACTACCTGCAGTATTCTTGCAAACAATACCGTGTTTTAACCACCATTAATTATTCTCAATCAAAATCTACCTTCAGTAATGTATTTTTAGGGAAATTACCACAGCTTTTTCTCCCCAACAGTTCTACAGTCTACAGGAAAGAAAGTTCAGCTGTGCTTAGGAGAGCTGCATGATGGAGAAGGCTATTCTGAGGTGATGAGCAAGTCTCAAGCATTGCATAGGAGTCCCCAAAATTTCCTCAGACTTACTCAGCCTCCTTTCTCTCCAGCTCTCCAAGAGTAAATTCTCTTCCTCCTGCAGATCTGATGTTGTTAGTTGGATTGAGCTGTAAAGTGAGAACCCATGCAGAATTAGTAATATCAAGTTTGTGATAAATTCTCTTTTCCAATCATAATGATAAACATGTTGCTAATAATCTCTCTTATTTGCTCTGGTATAAATGTGGAGTATACTCACTAACTGTACTAAAGTAGTTTTGGAAGTACACCACTGTAACTGTGGCAAATGTTTGACTCTATTTCTTGGTGATATAACACCAATATAGAATGTCTTTGTTTGAAAAATCTAAAAACCCCACAGTATTTCTGAACAGATATAGTAAATGAAAAGTTATTGTATTTTGAAAAACCAATAAAGTACTGCTTGAGCAACAGGGTGAAAGTCACCGTCTTTACTTTACATTTATGCAGGAGTAGCAGAAATCAGAATCTAGGGGTTTTTTTCCTTATTAGCAAAAGGATAAGCAGAGGCACTCACTTTAGCAACTGCAAACACAGCTTTTCCAAATTGCATGGCAAAGTTCTGCAGATGGAAATAAAACTTGAAGATAGTTTTAAATGAAAGTTTTGAACATTTTACAGTGATAATTATTTTTAATTTTTCACAAGTTACTGTAACTAGATATAAGAAAGTTTTTTAATATATTTTGCAAATACTCCACTATGGCCAAATCCTGCATCTCTTACTTGGGTAAGGTATTCCAGCTGGGATAATAGGACTCATCTCACAAATTTGTGCATCAGAATTAGGCTCCAAATGCACTCAGGATTTTTAGCACAAAAGTCTTCACAATGCTGATTACTCTTTTAAGAAATCCACAGTGTATCAACAGGAACACAGAGCGTATCTTGGGTTGCATCATTAGCTTCAGTTTCAGGAATTACTAAAATCCCCTAAGCTACAATTTGTCATGATTCTCATTCTTGGGAAATCCTTTAAAGGGACTGTTAAAGCAATTAAGCTAGTGTCCTCGATTTAATCTTTAAGGCTGCCTAGCCAACATTGAGTCACTGTAGTCTTCTAGGTCAGACAGGAAAAGAATTGACGTCATTGCAATACGCCACTGCGTAAGTGTCTCTGAAAAAAATGGCAGCCAAGTGTACACAGTTGGATAATCAGATGCTGTGAATAACATGCTGCCCAACAGGTGAGCTTAGGGAATTTGGCACTTCAGAGCTGAACTGTGTGTGTCCTTATGCAGATGATAGAAGATCCGCAATACACTTTCTCTAACATAACATATTTAGCAATCTTATCAAGATGTTTCCTCTGTCCAGAAAGTCAACCAGCCTATTAGGAGTGATAATTTGGCACACAATATGCTCGAGGGACAAATACGATAAGGGATGTTTCATACAAAGGGGCTTCCACTACTAGTCAGTTATGTCAATCTGCAGCTAAAAACAGAGTGGCATAAAAATAAACTTTAACTCTTCACCCTGGGCAATTAAGCCATTTTCTAACAAAATAAGAACAGCTTAAACAGGCACCAGGAAAGACAGCTACAGCTCTGCTGCAACAATTACTCTTGAAAAACAAAAACCAAGCATTTAAGCAGGGCACTACATTCTATATGTTTTCCCACTCAACATTTAACATTTTCAAATTCCAGATGAATGGGAGAAGAACCGCATAGTTCAAACAGAGACCCCAGATTTCTCAAAACCTGAAGACCCTTCAGACCAGAAGTGTTCCAGTTCAGACTCATTTTTAGAAAAGTCACAAACAGGAAGTGCATGTGCTGCTGTCCACAGGCAAATGGAGGGAGAATAAAGCTGTGTTTAGGCATACACTAACCTTGAACTTTGTCCCACTGACTTGTACCTGCCCCAGCACTAATCAGAAGGCTTTTCTCATGACTAGCAAAAGCCCACATCCTTGCAATTATTTGAATGATTCAGGAATACATCTAGCTACGGCTGTCCAGAATCCTTACTTTAATCCCCAGAATAGCCTCATTGCAGCCCAGAAATCCTTCCTACAGCAGAAATAAAAATGACACATATTTGTTCTTTAAATGTTTTAATGGTTCTGGTCTCCAGATTATCTCTAAGAGCTTTACCTGTCTAACTATAAAGCTGCGTCTGTTGGAGTTATCCTATACCTAAGCCCAAACCCAACACAAAGCCCACGTAACTCTTGGCTATCACAGATTTCTTCAATTTGTTGTTCATCTCAGTTCTCCCAACAAGACCGATGACACAGTATCCAGTAACAACCTCAATTCTTCATTCTTTTTCTACAGACACTTTAAACTAACCATTATTAATGGTAGCCTAAGGACTTCTATCCACAGCAAGAAATATTCCTCTGTTAGTACCCAGAGGAGCTGTGACTCTACCACGACCTAGCACAAACACACATCTTCCATACTTAGTTGTAAGAAACTTTTCCTAGCCCTAGCTTGAACACAAGCTATTTTAAAACTTGCCTTAAAATATTCTCACCTGTCAGATTGAACCTTCATCCTAGACCTGCAGGGCTTGTAGGATCCAGCAGTTAAATGTCTTCATGAAATGTTACTCAGGGCTAAGGCTTAATCATAGCTGAGTAGCTTGCAGTATAAACAGTGACACAAAAAGCATATTTCAAAAGATATAGCTCTTCTAATTCCTGCCATCTTTCTCATAACCATAACCAGGTTACAGTCACATCTTGGTGTTAGAGTTTGTGTCCAGGACAGAGCTGCTTTTATTAGTAGATGTGCAAAGCAACAGTAGCAGGGTGAAGACTAAGCCAAAAGGGTGAATTACTTCTGCTGAGTTCTGGCACAAACATGACTTTGCTGTGCTATACCTCACCCTACAGTTAGACTTGGGCTTATGTTCTGGTTTGGCACAATGTGAGATGAAAAGATCCCTTTATCACTGAATTTTACAATACCTGGAGGTCTATGATGAGGTCAGGCACCAGGAGAGATGCCTGAAGTGGATAAGATGCAGACTGGTGTTGAAACAACCAGCACTGATAGGATTGGGCTTAATGGGCTATAAAAGTGGGGCTAGAACCAGCTGAAGCAGAAGGCGACGTGCAAAGCACAACAAAGGCTGGAGGCAGTAGCAAAGGGCTTCAAGTTTATTAACGAGGAGTTTGTCAATCATGTCACAAGCCTAAGTTAAGCTTAGCATTCGAGACTCTGAATTTAGGACAGTAAGAGCTAAAAAGCTAAGGAGGTTGCAGGATCCTACAGGGATAGGTTGAGGGCTTATGTTCACCCCAAAGCAGTGGCTAAAGGTAAAGATTTACTATGTTTCTGGTTTATGACTATGACAAAGCAGTTATATACAATTTTAAAACTACCCAGAATATGTTTAATGCTAGGGCTGGAGGCAGCAGTTTTGCCTTGTGACCCAAATATATTTCAAAAGTCACTGAACCTGTCATTAGAAACCTTGCAGCTTTTATAAGATCCAGCAAAGAAGCCTCACTCAAGGCTTATTGTGTTAGCTGTAGCCTCCTGGGCCCTACTGCTCACTCCAACACTTTAGTTTTAATTGAACCATAGAGATTTCTAGCAGTCACAGAACTAACTAGGGAGTAATTCACGCTGCTGTCTCTAACCCTATCCATAGCTCTGCAGGCTTTGCAAGATCCAGCAATAACACCAGCTCTTCTTTGTCCTCTACCCTGAAGGAAAACACTTCCCCCAGACAAAATGCTGGCCTTGCCCACACCAATGACTCACAGCACTGACAATAAGCCAGTTGCCTCTGCCTGCTCTGGCCCTTATCCTCATGGTGCCAATCTTGCTCTTCAAGCCATTCCCCAATGCAGAAGCAGTTTTTGAAGTGGGATGCGGTTATAATGACGAGGGTTGAATCAGACCACACACTGCAACAGAAAAACTGAACATTTCCACCTTGATTTTCCCTCTCTTCTCACTTCCACTATTGTTTCCCTATTTCTCTTCCCCTCCTCTCTGGCCCATCAGTGCTCTCTTCTCCACCAGCTCTGCAGCATTCACATCACACAATGCTGATTCAGTGGAGCAGTGGGTGAGTTAGGCCAGAGGATGCTCACTACATGGGTTTGGCAGCAGCTGGCTTGCTCCTCCCTTCACCTCTCCCTTTGCTTTCCCCATGTCTTCTTTCTGAAGAAAAGCACAGAGTGGCAGCATCCTAGTCTCATGGGGCCAGCAATTTGCCCAGGGCATGCTGAAAAACAGTCGTAAAATATATGAAATATGTGTCCCCAGTGATATTCCTCAGTACTATTAAGTAACTCTTTGCAACACTGATATCTCTCTCATAAGTTGTTGTTTATGTGGACTTGTGCTCTGATAATTCAAACGGACTTTTTTCCCAGTTGCCTTTAATATCCAGTGCAGGGTGAAAACATTCCAAAACCTGGCCATAGTGAGTTCTGGGAGCCTCTTCTGGTTTTCACCAGGAGACTGGAAGGCCAAGATGGGTGTGGTGACAATAAAGGCATCCCTGTTAGAAGGTGTCACAGAGCTGGTAAAGCCCAGCACAGAGGGTGGCTGAGATTTATGCTCAAAGCCTTGGTGACTCTCTTCCTTAATCTTTAGGAAACCAGATCTGAAAACACTGTGTAAACAAAGCAATCAAAAGGCAATCCTAATGCTGCTACCTTCCTCTCTAAAAATAATCAGACATTAACACTTTTTCTCATCCTTAGCTAGATTAAACTGTATTCTTCCTATAAATCAATAAGAATGATGTTTAAGATACATGAGTATTTAACAGGAAAGATATCCTAATTTTCAATAATAATCTCCTAGACTTAGGAAAAGAGGTGTTCAGAGACCAAACCCAAACAATCTCTTTTTAGTGGGACTTTGAGCTTTCCAGGCAATGCTGATGAGTCTCAGTGTCCCACACTGGCTCCCCACTTTGGTGGCTGTGCATGCCAATCCACAGCCCCTGCGTCTGCCACCTCGACAAGCACTTTATTTATATGCCAACGACTCCAATCACAGATAATCAGGCTGCTTGGTAACAGAAAAGCATGGCCATTTAAAAGAGGGGCCTATATTTTTCACTCTCAAAAATGTAAATACCCAATGTCATTTTAAAGCACTGTAGGAGGGGAAGGATAAGTGGGAGTTATCAAATGACTAGAAATAGCTGTAAAACTTGAGCCAGTCTGTCTCTCAACCACAGCACCTAAATTAGTGGTGAATGTGAGCAACGAACAGGCTCCCAAGAGCCATGAGTGAAATCTCTTCTGCATCACTTTTGAGTAAAGATTCTTGTTTTCATTTCCTTATGGCTGAAAGGTAACAAATTTGCTTCCAGGAGATTCCACAGCTTCTACTTTTAACTTCTATCTGTTCTGTTAACTGTTAAACAAGGCACATAGGCAAATGCATTACTTCCGTCTCAGTCTTGCTCTTGATCAAAATCACAACCATGCTAAAAGGCTTTTTAGATCATTCTGATGGTCACTTGGCCCATCACAGCAGCAATTACTTCTCCTACTGCATAAATTCCCCTCCTACTTCAAGTACTGTGCAAACTGTCTTCTTAAGGCAGCAAGAACAGGCTTGTCCAAAGGACAAGCATGAACTTGTTCGCTTAGAAGTCCTTCATTTTTCTCCTTCTTTCCCTGATTACCATTGCACTTCACTGCAGCAGACAGAAATCTGAATCATGAACCACTTAGCTCCTGCAAAGAATTTGTATCAGATGAGCTAATTAGTGTTTACCTCTAATTAAACCCTTAATTACTACAAGTAACTGTCTGGCCACACTATGGATTTGCTCTTTGGAATCACAGCGTCTCAACATTTCCTCCAGCTAGGAAATAATTTTCCAGTTGAGAGTCTCCAGAATCTGCTGTAAATAGTTATAATTTAAACACACATTTTATGCAAAACAACCACTATTTTCTTTGTATGTTGGAAATTGTTAAAGAATCTTCTAAAATCAGCTGAACACATGGACAAACACATTCCTATATGTTTTGGAGCCCTGAAATTTCCATTTTTCAATGTGTGAGATTTCAAAAGGTTATATATTTTCAAATGGTCATTTTTACTCAAGTGTTTGTAGAAGAAACTGGCAAAATTTGAAAGAACAGGCAAGCTTATAAAAACAGCAACTTTGTTTACAAGGCAGTTCCAGGTTAAGAAACCAAAGCAGAACAAAGGATTTCTGGTGAAAACCTGTGCCATTTTTTCTTGCTGTCATTTGCCGTCACACTAGAGGAATATCAGCTGCGGGTTCTTGCTGAGGAAAACCTCTGGGTGACTGGCTGAGTACATTATGAACAGTCAGGATACTGCGTCCTGGATTCTCATACCTCTTCCAGACCTGCCAGCTTGGCTGTCAGCCTGCAGTAATAGGAGGTGCTCAACTGATTGCTAACAACAAACAGTACTTTCGGATCTTTAATGGCCAGTAGACAAAGTACAGTATGTGCTGTAAACTTCATTTCTTATTCAAAAGGAGGAACCTTCCAAGCAGGACATTTAAGGTGTAAACAAAAGGCAACTAGATAAAACCAGGTTATGCTCGCAGAGCTCCAGGTTTTAACTTTACCTCAGCGTTATTTCATTGTCACCTGAAGCATCTGACAGTGACAGTTTCAAAAGCTATTAGCTATCAATAGCGTTGATTCAAGAACCCGTAACAACCTCAGCTTTACAGCAGACAGTAGGTAAGCCTGTCAGAGATCTAAATAAAGTAGATGAATGAATGCACCCGTCTGTCACATGTGCATTGTGTGCAACAAAGGTAAATTTAAGTTGAGCTAAGGATGTTTTAAGAGCAAGTGTGCAAAGCTGAGCTTCTGAATAGGTATTATGTCCTATCAAGGTCTCATTGTTTAGCAGATCCTATATCTAACAATGCCTCATTGTGAAGGCTCCAAAGATCAGTGCATTAAATACCAGTTTTTCAGACCCCTTCACATTTTCGGTGTCTTCCAGTGCAGCAAACACTTGGATATTCTTGCTACACTCACACCTGTATGTGCATGTATTGGCTGTGTCTACGTTATTCTGTGAACGGGAGAAATAACTCAAATCAAAGGCTTCAGCCCTGCAAGGATTTTATTCTGTCCCATTCCAAAGACATCTCCTTTATGGGATATTGCAAAGCTACTGCACATGTGAAAAAAGAAATCTGGATTTCACAAATGATTCCAGCTGGATGGCTACTTCAGATGGTGAGCAGGAGAAAGAGCACCTGTGTAAGGCTGTGGATTAACATATATGTCCAGGCTCTGCATGTGCAACTGAAGGGAGGATATGGCCTTCTACAGGAGAAGAAATTCCAGTTCATTATGCTGTTATTTAGGAAGTGGCTTTGTGCAGTGCTGTCACAAGCACAGGGAGACAAGTATAATTTCCTTGCTGACAACTAAAGTATGTGAAAACACTGTAATCTGATCACAAAAAATGAACGGAAGACTGATGACAGAATCAACATCACAGCAACATCATGGTGTGCAAGTGCCAGCTGAGAGATCTCCACACCTCTGCTGCGGAGAAGGTGAGACCTAGAGCTGGATTTGTAAAACCAATGTAATGAATCGCAGCAAACATTTAATTCTCAACAATTCTAACATGAGATATGTTCATGGGGCAGACTTCTGTCACAGGTGGTGGTGGGGAGAGTGTCAAGAGTCTTCCCTGACATTAAGGTTAATTGAAATAAGGATCTACTCTTTCCTTCTGGCACAGCATCCAGCAAGCAACCCCTTGGGGGCAGGTTGAAGAAGGAGGAAGGCAGGGTGAAGAGGGAGTGAATGGGGCGGAGATCCTTGAAATCACTGCTTAGAGATGACAGGAGGATGCTTTCATGGCTCTGGCAGGTCTCTAAACCTTTGCACAGGTACAGAGAATCTGGTGGATTTCAAAGAAAACTAAAAACACTGCTCCTTTTGCTGGCAAAGTAAGGAGAAAGTTTACAATAAATGCCCCTTCCCGTCACTGAAAAGTAATAGTTAATAAACACCATACAGCAAGTGTGATAGAAAGAGTTCCCTGGGCTTGTCTTCCAGGCTAGTTATATTCAGGTTTGTATCCCAGATTTTGCAAATGCGAATCTCCTCTCCAGTTTTGTGCCAGCATCAGACCAATGCAGGCACGCAATTAGCCACCAGCACAGTAATGAGAGCAAATGTTGCAATCTAGTTTTGTCACTGGATAGAAAACCAGCTTGCTGGCGGTTTGAGCTAACTGAGCTCAGCTGGGTTTCTGAGCAGCATATGCCACATTCAGTTTATCCTCCATTATAAAGGCATCCCTTTAATCAAAATCTGTACATTTTACACATGCCTGAAGCTCCTCTATAACAGCTTAAAACTAGTTAATTAAGTATCACAAACTCCAGCATGTGTTAGACTTGCCAGTTTCAATCATTTTTAGAGACTAAGGGGAGCGAGAGTCTGTCTACATAAGGATACAATGAAGTTCAAAAGCCTTGTCTATAAAGCACTAGTAGTTGGTGTAGAATGTGCTTATATTAGCTGTGAAATCAGCCTTATTAAAGCACAATTAAGGTTAAGGAAGTTTTCTTCACCTGTGTATTCTAGTGTGGTTGTCACCTTTTTAAGCTAATTAATTTATAAAACCCTCTCCGTTCTAGGAAAATTTCCCATTCCAGAAAATCAATATAGTGGAGCTGCTACCAGCCCCCACTTTCTCTGCTCCCAGCAGCCTTACATTAGTGTGAAGAAAAAAAAAAATAACAACAAACTCTAAACCTGTCTGTGATCAAAAGTAGTAATCATGAGTATTCAAACATTTCCAGCAAGATTTTACGCCAGATTATAACTGGTGAGAGACTTGACTTTATATTGACCCCAGGGCAATGTAACATTAAAGTTCAGCATCAGTTTTGGACTGCAATTTAAAATGAAATCACAGTCCTTCAGAGCTGCTCAGGTCTGCAAATCAGCCAGGGTTTTTCCAGCCTGGGCTGGCTTAGGATGATTCTGACTGTGATTTACATTTTGTCAACCCAGAAATGCTTTCCACTATGTCCTCCCATGGCATTCAGTGGCCCTGAATTTCTGGCACTCTCCCTCTTTCCCTCAAAATTGTAGGGTTTTTATCTGATTAGCTATAAGTGATCTTGATAACTACTCAGATCTAGTTATTTCTTGAATTCATTGCTTGGAGATCAAACATTTCATCACAAGAACTTAATCGTGTTCAAATGAAGCCAAGGACAAATCTCCCATTGACTTCAGTGTGTGCAGGATAAGGCCATAAATCCTGGAAAAGCTGAGTGTCCAATTTTCAAATTAAAGCATAATGAACTTAATAGTCATGGCTTTAAAGGCTGTTACATTCTGCATATTGCATGAGATTCTACAGCTGGGTTACAAATACTCCTTAAACTTTGATGCTCTGAGGGAGGGTCATTTTCTGGGAGCTCCCATCATTATCTATCAGACCAGTACACAAAACACACAATGGAAGTGATACTGCCCTGACTGCAAACAATGTATTTGGAAAGCTTCAAACAATTTCTTTGTAAACAACTGATCAGGGTAATTACATTTTCTAATCTGAAATGGTGCTGTGACATTGTTTCAGGTAACACATGAATCACGCTAAAGGGTTTTCCTCTGCTAGCACTGGCTACCTTATCTAACCAAGCTCTAGTCTAAAGATGGAGACCTAAGCCTGATGAAGTATTGTACTGGCACTGCAGGTAGTGGCTCCACCACCTGCCTCCAAGATCCCTCCAATCCACTGCTACTGTTGGGCAGACAGCTCGCTGGGTAATTAAAAAACCTGAAGAAACAGTGGAGCTGTGCCTAATGCCTCATGATCCCAACTCATTCTCTCTAGGAGATGAGGTGTCAGATGGGACAACCTTGCTGCATATCTGAATGATGCTGAGTCCAGGTGAGAGAGCTACAGCCTCGCTTAGCAGGAGAAGGCAAACATGGCTTTGATGAATTTGCGCTTGCTAATGAACACAAATGACCTAAAACACAATGAGTGTGTCTCCCACCACCTCTAAGCCAAGTTGCAATGTAATAATGTGGCTGTCAAATCCTCACCACTATGTGGGACTGTATTAACAAACTAGCTCAAGTTTATTATACAAAGAATGATTAAACACTTGCAGAAAAACTAGCTCTAGCTTTCTGTTTTGTTTGGTTTTGTTTTTAACAGCAGTTACAATAGGAAAACTGCAGTATGACCTGCCCCCCTAAATATTATTCTATTCTTCAATCTCTTGTCATAGATGCAATCTGTACACTGCTTGCTTTTTGTTATCATTGCCTTGGATATCTACCAGCTATGATTGTCATGATTAAATCAGTATTAACTTAATTACAAAGGCTTTACTCAAGATAAACAGTAAAGAAGTGATCCAGAACAGTGAGAACTGCACTGCTGAGGACGTCTGGCAAAGGCCGTTCAGACACTTTGAGCTATCTTTTTTTTTCCTCACACGACTTTCTTTCTTTTTTCTTTTTCTTTTTTTTTTTTTTTTAATGTTTGTTTGTTTGTTTTTAATCCAGATGTGTTGGTTTTGTCAAATTCCAGAAATTAGATCAGTCTGTCACCTCCAAGTCTGACCAGCCCCGTCAATGTCTTTGGCCATTATTTCTTTTTATTGCCTTCAGCAGCTATGTTTTTCACTTTATTCCAAACTCAATGCCACTGGTGGTCTGCCATGAGTCAGACACTGAGGGTTTCCCTAATTTCCTCCTCACAGTGACATGAACATCAACAAAGGACATCAGGATTTGGCACACTTCCCATGTTCTAAGGTATTCCCATTCTGCAGGACGAACACACAACCATTGATATAATTATGACGAAGTGAATAATTTAATCTCTGCTTGTCTCTCTTATTTAGCCTTGCCGAAGTTTAGTTATGATTTAGACATAGAATCTGTCCCAGCTGAATTCAACAGCAGAACTCTCAGAGATTTCAATATGAATATCAGTCCTTTTCTAATTAGGATAATAATCATATATTGCTGACACAATATCTGATGATCCAGTCTTTTAAAAAGTCTTTTTTTTAAATCTCAAACTTTTCCATATGTTTTTGAGAGTACTGCATAGCAAAGATACCTAAGTCACATATGAACAGACAGCAAGGAACATTTCAACTAAAAAGCTAAGAGTTTTCCAAGTTATACAAGATTTCCTTAAAAGTTTAGTACCTAAACTAAGTTTTTTAAAGACTGTGATTTGTATATTCAGCTGTTTGACACATAACCTGTGTAACACACAACCACTATCTGTTCTCGAGGGAGAAGCCTGGAAGAACTTCCATAGGTGAAGTATAAACAACCTGGTTTTTGTCAAAGTCCTGCTTCTCGATAGACTCCATTTGCATTCTCCTGAATATTATCAGCAGTAAAGAAGACATGGAATCCAGTACAAAATTCAGTCCTCTGTTTATTTGAGGGTTGTTTTTGTGTTGTTTTGGTTTTTTTGGTTTTTTTTTGTTTTTTTTTTTTTGTGTCACCTGTGCTAAAAAGAAAATACTTCTAGATAACTAATGTTTCCTCATTTCTCATGCACATATGTCCACAAATCTCTCCTGCTCTCCTATATCAAGAGAAAGAGCTATTCTTACACCATGTCTCACTGCAAGAGCTGAAACAGGGTCTCACACATTTCCAAGGAATGATATCAGAAAGGTGAGGATGAACTAACTCATGCCTCATGGTGATAATTTCTTTTATGCTAATTTCTTGTGTGACAATTATTGTATGACATTTCTTGTACGACATTCCTTGTATTTTTTCTTGTATTTCTTCTGTAAATTTTCCCCAATTATTAAATGTTTCCTCTAAAGGCCTGAAAATAACTTGATTAAGGTTGTGTCCTTTCTACTCACTAGTATTTTCTTCATTTTGACCAGTGGGACAACCACTTACAATTCTCTCTTATGCTTTTTGACCTAACATAGAATAGTGTGCTCTTCTGAAGGAGTTAGACTCAGCCTGTGAAACAACAGATAAATCCTATCTGAGACTAACCACTCATATGCAGATTGATTATAAATCACAGTGAGGTTTATTATAAATCACAGTGATTCTGTAGTGCAGAGCTGTTAGAGAGCTAAAGTTATGGGATGCAGGCTAATTTCTTGTCCGTGGGCTTCTGGCAAAATTCAGAAAGCTAAAACTCAAAGACAGATGAATAGAGAAGACTTTCCTCTAGAGGAAGGGATCATGGATTTGCTGATGTTGCATACACTGTACTTTGTGGCTGACAGACACTTCATAAAGTTCAACAGAACAAATACAAGGTCCTTCACAGGGGACAGAAGAAGCCCCTGCAACACTGCAAGCTGGAGACCAACTAGAGAGGGAACAGCTCTGCAGAGCAGAACCTGAGGTGGAGACGCTGTTGAACACAAGTCAGCAGTGCGCCCTTGAGGCAATGCAAGATAAGCACATGCCAGGCAACATCAGCAAGAGAGCAGGCAGCACCTTGAGGTAAGTGGCTGTTCTCTTCCGACGGGCACTTGTGAGGCCACATTTGGAGTACTCTGTCATGTCCACTTTTGTGTTTCCCAGTAAAAGGCACTGACACATTAGACCAAGTTCAGTGGAGGGTCACCAAGGACATGGGGCATTACATTCAAGGAGGGGCTGAGGAAACCAGATTTGCCCAGCCTGGGGAAGAAAAGGCTGGGGGTGCATGGGGATCTGATTGCAATAATCAGCTGCTTAAACGGTTACTACAAGCAAGATGGAGCCCAACTTCTCTCAGAGGTGCACAGCCAAAGAGCAAGAGCAATGGCCACAAGATGCATCCAGGGAATTTCTCAGCAAATATAAGAAAACAAACAAACAAACAAACAAAAAGGTTAGAGTGGTTAAATCTAGCCAGAGAGGTTGAGGAACCTCCACCCTCAGTTACTTTCAAAACTTAACTGGACAAGGCTATGAACAAGGCTATGAACAACCTCATCTGGCCTGCCTGAAGCAAAGGGCTGGACTAGGTGACCTCCAGGGGTTCTTTCCAATCTAAATTATTCTGTGATTCTATAAATAAGTAGTGGTTGCAAGGGAAAGGACCTAAATCAGACATGAGATCTGGCATGAGTCTTTCCTGTGTTGAGAGGAGAGAACAAGCCTGCAGGCTGCTGCTGCCGTTGACCTCTCAAGGGCTGGATGATTGAAAATCACTCCTGGATGCAGTGGAGCGTGTGTTCCTGGCACAGTGCTTGCATTGAGCCATTCCCAAGTTTCTCTAAGCAATGGCCTTATCTGGGTGGAGTGCTGTCAGTCAGGCATTTTTTCCTTCAATTTTGCCTCACCCTTTGCCATTGCCATGCATTAAACCCAGCCTGTTTAAAGGACTCACCAAACTTTCACACTCCAAAAACAGGCATGTGATTTATGCAATAATTTCAATTTTTTAAAATACAATTTTCATTTATTGAGAATGAATTTGTACCTTTGATGACACAAGTGTCGCACAAGTAAAAGGTACCAATTGCACACAGATTTCTATTTCTAACCTGAATTAGAACACCAGCCAGCGGCAAGAAACAAACAGACTTGGACTAGAAATATTCTCCTCTCCTTCTTTTAGCTAAAAAAGATTTTATTAAATGTAAATAAAGACCATACACTTAATTATTCTGGTGAATTCAGGAAGTAATAGGCTGGAGTGACAACATTTTTCATGTTGGGTAATTAAACTGGTGGAATGTATAGTGTAATTACTAATTAAAAAAAAAAAAAAAAAGTTTGATACATTCCTTAGAAAAGTTTTACTCCACTATCAGCTGCTCACCCAACATGCACAACCCCGGTTACCTGTATAGAACCAATATGTTTTACACTGATTAAAAAAAAGAGTTTGATTTTCAGACTAGTCAGTTGGAGACAAAAACCATTTTTATCTGATAACACCTGCCCAACAGACTATTAAAACTGTCTTCTTATATTTTATTTCTTTCTTAGCAATAAGTATTGGAGTTTGGATTTTCTTGCTGTAAGTAAGGACATGTAAACCAATAAATAATCTTGTACATGCAAGTAGGTCTAGCAATGTGGCTTCTCTTTGGTTTAAGTTGTTCCCTGCTCATGTTTCATAGGGTTAGAGCCTATGAGAAGAGTAACAAACTATGGCAACATTAACAATAAAAGTTTATGACTAATAAATTCAATAGACTTTTTAGAATCATGTGTGTTTCATGAATAGTACATCACTCTGTTGTTTCAAGTCCCCAAAATTTCACATTTCAAAGAAGCCACTCATTTTCATCTCTCCATCATAGAAATGTCATTTTGTGTTAAAGTCTTGCGTTTCCTTATATTCAGAATTTGAGACATGACACAGTGAGTCATTTTTGCTTGTAGAAAAGAAGACAAGAGAAACTTCTACATCGTTAAATTATCAGCAGCCCAGAGAGCAAGCTGGCAGTGGGAAACTCCATCACCCTTGTCCTCATTTGGGCTCTACTGCTGCCTTTTATTCCAGCTGGAGCTCAAACTTCGATCACTCATGTTGTGCTTTTGATGAGCCAGACTCAGGATATCTTCCGAGGACTGTAATATCACACCCAATCTGTCCAGATTGTGGGAAAGGAAGCTCAGATCAAACCACAGGGCGAGTGTGATTGCACTTTCCCCTTAGCACACCATGGCTGAAACAGAGCTGGCACTCAATGTGACCGTGGGCACATGTTGCGTGGATGACTGACAAGATGAGTCTCAGGCAAGCTCATGGAAACAGCCTTACCTGGCAGTGGAAGTAGCCTCAGGCTGGTCAAAATCTCAAACATTATTAAGAAACGTACCCTGTGTTCAGCAGATGACCATTTTATGAACTTCATTAAAATCTTTTCTACTCAATCAGTTTTCAGCTTGGTTTTGGGTTCAGTTCCTCGCTAGTCCTTACACTGCTTCCTTATAATGAAGTGCCTACTCTCTGAAATTTGTTAAAGTGAGAACTTCCAGACGGAAAACTTTACTAATTGTCAAGGAGATCAAACTCTAGCATTTTCTTGTCCATTAAAATTGAGAACTCAAAAAGACATGCAAATATTGCATGCAGCAGAACACGGAAAGGAAAGACTCTTAATGTTAACCCGTATGTCCCTAGTTCTTGCCTAAGTAGACCCAGCGTCCAGCAAATCACACAGATTTTAGTGCTTGCTGCCACATTCCAGTCCTTTTGCAATACATGGCAAAATTCCCAGTGATTTGAATAGAATCAGGTTTTAACGCAAACTTGGCAAGCCTGGAAAAAACCAAACAAAAAAAAGAAATAAAAGTATTTTTAAATCTTCGTGTTAGAACAAAAAGCATCTCAGAGGCTCTATATCAAAAGTGAAAACTGAGGCTGGAACTTAACTCCAGTTTCATGTGTACTTCTAACCTTTACGCCAGTATACTGACCAGTTTCTTTAAATACAATAGAAACTCTGCCACTTTGAAGATAAGCCCTCACAGTTAGCTTAAAACAATAATTCTGTACTTTCTTTCCTGTTTCTAGATTTATTTTAAGTATTAGTATAAAATGTCAGAGTCTGATAGCAGCCAGATCAGTTTGTATAAAAATCGACTGCCTGTTTGTAGTATATTACAGTCTATATTTGACACAGGAAAGCACTTAATCATGAATGCTATCAGCACACCACACCCATCTTTGTAAGTGCCTTATAAGCTTGATTTATCACCATGAACTTCAACGGGATAGAGACAAGTAATGATGAATAATGCAAACCCTTTCTGCAGAGGTAGGGTTAAAGGTGTACTATCCACAATACAACTGCCAGACAGTTCAGAAGCTGTGCTCCTATCTATCAGCAGCACAGAGGCATCAGGATCAACTCTCTTTCACTTTGGACTGATGTCCAGAGGACTGTTTCCACTGGAGTCATCAGGCTCAGATAAACAGAGTTCAGACAAAAGAAAAGAATCTGTCTCAAATATATGATCACACAGATTCTGACATTTTAGGTATTTTTTATCTCTCAGCTCATCGTATTTGCACAGCAGAACTGATGGCCCTTTAAGGACTTAAATAAAACTCACAAATTCTTTTGCCACAGGTTAAGTTTGATTTTATTTCAGGTGCCTAATTTTTTACCTTTATTCTAGCTTTTGAGCTCTAATATACCACTTTTCTTTCAGAAACATCCTGAAAGATGCACACATTACATGGGGGACAGGACCTTCCTCCTTTTCTCTGTTGATTCATGCAGAGAACTGCTCCCTTCTATAGAGGCTGCCCCTGTAGCTGGCTCCTCCATGTTTCTGTGCCCACCACTGTGCTAAAGCTTTTCCAAGCTCACGTATGGAGTCAGCAATGGAGATGGAGCAGAGCCAGGTGGACAAACAACTTAAGCCATCCCCCCAGCTGCCTTCTCCTGCCATTCTTGTCTCCCCAGCTCCTGCCAGCAGTGCTCCTTGGAGAAGGGAAGGATTTGGGTGGCTGTAGGGGCTGCTGCCGCCCCTCTGACTGCTTCTTCTTCCCTGCCACCACCATGCTCTACACCAGCCAGCTCATGGGGGACAGAGGACAGTGTGGTGCGGCAGGACCCTCATGGGCCTGGGGCTGGGCCAGAGATGTCCTTCTCTCCTCAGAAGAACATGCCAAGAAATCAAAATCTTTGCAAGGAAAGCAAACAAAAAATGCTACCAAAGAATCACAGTGTTTGGCAAAAGTTAACTGGAGAGTAAGTTGTGATTGTCACCTTGAGATATGGTGTGGACATGCACATTTTTGGCACATGCTTACTATGAATACACACAAAAAAGAGGTTTTGTTACCTGTTTATGACATTTTTTCACTGCAGCCCAGTTAGGAAACACTAATTAAAATTTGAGCCTTTGGGTTTTGCCTTGATTAAAAGAGAGGAATTTTGGCTGGGCTTTATTAATATGTTAGCTAAACCTAACTCAATCACTTTTCCTTATAGAGGAAGACAAAGCTTTTTACAGAATCACAGAATGTTAGGGATTGGAAGGGACCTTGAAAGATCAATCTAGTCCAATACCCATGCCAGAGCAGGAACACTTAGATGAGGTTACACAGGAATGTGTCCAGGCGGGTTTTGAATGTCTCCAGAGAAGGAGACTCCACAGCCTCCCTGGGCAGCCTGTTCCAGTGCTCTGTTACCCTTACTGAGGAGGTTCTTCTCAAATTTAACTGGAACCTCTTGTGTTCCAGTTTGAACCCATTACCCCTTGTCCTATCACTGGTTGTCACCGAGAAAAGCCTGGCTCCATCCTCGTGACACTCACCCTTTATATATTTGTAAACATTCATAAGGTCACCCCTCAGTCTCCTTTTCTCCAAGCTAAAGAGCCAGCTCCCTCAGCCTTTCCTCATAAGGGAGGTGCTCCACTCCCTTAATCATCTTTGTTGCCCTGTGCTGGACTCTCTCCAGCAGTTCCCTGTCCTTCTTGAACTGAGGGGCCCAGAACTGGACACAATATTCCAGATGTGGTCTCACCAGGGCAGAGTATAGGGGAAGGAGAACCTCTCTCGACCTACTAACCACCCACCTTGTAATACACCCCAGGATGCCATTGGCCTTCCTGGGCACAAGGGCACAGTGCTGGCTCATGGTCATCCTGCTGTCCACCAGGACCCCCAGGTCCCTTTCTTCTATGCCACTCTCCAACAGGTCATTCCCCAACTTACAGTGGAACCTGGGGTTGTTCCTACCCAGATGCAATACTTTACACTTGCCCTTGTTACATTTCATTAAATTTTTCCCTGCCCAACTCTCCAGCCTGTCCAGGTCTCACTGGATGGCAGCACAGCCTTCTGGCGTCTCAGCCACTCCTTCCAGTTTGGTGTCATCAGCAAACTTTAGCCTGTATATCCTCACAACTTAGACGATACTTACTGCAACAGTGTGAAACCCTCAAATGCTTTGCAAGGAAATGCATCTGCAGGAATGTTACACATTTGTGAATCACTTCACCCTTCACAAATACCTGTAACTCAAGCTAGAACGGGAAAGCTACTGAACGATGCAATGGAATATACTTCACCAGTTCAAGACAAATGCTGAAATATACAGAGAAATAATCTTTAAGTAGAACAACATTTTCTTCTCTCCAGTAAGAAAACACGTTGATATTTCCAAGGATCAGTTTTGTACCTCATCTGAAAGATGCCGCCATCAGCAGACGGTGCCTGTCATGTGGTGGTGAAGGGCTGCTCAGCGGTGACTCAGAGGGCAGCGTGACACCTGCTGCACTGAGTCACCAATGCTTCCCAGAGCACCCACGGATTCCCAGGTGACCCAATCTTGCCAGCTTGGGATGAGGTAGCACGGCTGCAAACTATATAAAGACAGAAACCACTGAATAAAATGCAGATCAGTACATCAGCGAGATATATTTTGGATTTCAATAAGTAAAGGTCATTCTTGTTTGGGGTCATGAATCTTTCCCCACTACACAGAGCAGACACCCAACCATACAATAAGTTCTTTTGGGACATTGCTAATTTTTCTTAAATTAATGAATTTTGTTGCTTTACTCCTTTAATACACTTATTCAACTGCATAACACTGTGCTTGGAAAAAACAATGTGTTTGGTGCCCCTAATGATAAGTTTGAGCACTGAAAAATAGCGTGACACTAGGAAGTATGTCCTTTATCTCATCACTCTAGCCCTAACTTTTTTAGTCACAATGTCATTAGTGACCATATAACTGATTGACATAGTAAAAAAAATACAGATACATAGTCAGCTGAATTTGGCAACCAATACTATGGACTGTCAATTCATTTAATAGAGGTAGCCACCCACAGTTACCAGATCTAAGCTAAAAACAAGGTACAGGAAGGAAAAAATTCTATTAATGAGACACCATTGGTATTCAGGGCTTTACATTACATGAGACACTAAATTAGAAGGAGAAAAGTCAGGATAAAGAAGATGCACAGAGCAATCAATACCCTAAATCATCTCAGTCCAGGAAGATCAGACCAACAAGTAGGCTCAGAAAGAGCAAAGCTAAAACTCTGCACAGTCTTATGATAAATATGTTGAAAACTCAAGCACTGGTTAAATACAGGGATTTTGTAAGTTCAGGGACTCTGCAATAGACCTCACCCTCCAGGTGATCTGTAAGTTGCCCCAAAGCACTTTTAAAGGTAACAGATCTGGTATGTGCATTATACTTTTTCAGGGTTTTGTGGCCAGATTTATCCTTAAGGGTACTGCTGTGACCTACAATTAATGACATAGAAACAGAAAATACATAATTATGTCTAATAATCACTTCCACAGCTACAGAGATTGAGTAGACCTCTTTTATTTTTTTCTTTAGAGTGAACTTGCATCATCTTTCTGTCTGTCCTCTTTTGGTGTAGAAAGCAGAGCACCAAAATGCCTGTTTTCATTATGGCCTGAACCCAGAGAAAATGAACATCAGCTGGAAAGGGGTTTTACAAGAAGTTACAAGAAGTTGCCCGGGTTATGTGCTGTACCTTTTGCAGAATTCTGACACTGCCCCAGTTGCAGAAATCATAGAATTATCGAATCATTTAGGTTGGAAAAGACCCTTAAGATCATTGAGCAAGTCCAAACATTAACCTAACACTACCAAGTCCACCACTAAATCCTTTCCATTTGATTTCTCAGCTTTCACTCCTGTATTATTATTATTTCAGCTTAGTCACAGTTTTCTAGGGACAAGCAAAACCCAAATTCCTGATGTTAAAAACCAACCAAACAAAAGACAAGCAGAAATTAAAGAAAAAAAAAAAAAAAGGAGGAAAACTAGCTCTCCTTTGTGTACTACAGCACAGTCAAAGCAAAACACACACCCACGCTCCCCCCCACTTTGTAGTTCACTTTTAAGTCCTGCCGTGTCCAACAGCTGGAAGCTGTCTCGCCATTGGACTCTGCACAGGGATGTGCCAGAGATTCCCTCTTACTCCCTTGGGTGGGATGTAAAGAATTCCTCTCCTCATAACTGGCATTCCTGCTGCACTGAGTCACTATAATCCAGGCAACAACTTACAAGTCTTGTTCAAACCCTTGTAGATAGACATTGTGGGTTTTTTTCTAATTATATAAATATGAGAATGTCCATTGGATATGATGCTTCCTGGCCAAAACCTTTATTAAAAACAGAGTAGCCCATGCTCGCCACCTGCAGTTAATAGACATACTTTGGTGTTCTTATCCCACCTTCCCAAAATTAATTATTCAAGACTGAGGAAGGGGTTTCAAATTCACAGCATAGCTATTAAAATAAATTTTATTCCGGGAAGATGCAGGAGTCAGTAATATGGTCACCTGCTCGTTCCTCCTAGTAGCAACCAGCACAAGCACAAAACTCTATTGTGTTGTGTACTGTTCCTAAGCACAAGCCCACCTGATGCTTTGCCAGCAGACACAGAAGAGCAAGTCATCTTGTCTGACATGTTTGGGCTGCAGTGGTGGGGTAGAAATAGAAGGTTTGTGTTTTGGGTTTGTGTTTTGGGTTTGTGTTTGTTTGTGGTTCTGGAGTAAACTGGAATGAAAGAGAAATGTTAACCGCAAAATCAGTGTTTGGGGTTTGGAATAATTTCCCCCTGCCCTGCCAGGCCGAGGTTGTCAATATTGGTGAATATTGTCCATCTGAATTATAAGATGGTACCTAATCTAATCAGGGTTCTGAGTACACCAGAGAAACATTGGGGTGCCGGACCTGTTTCATGGTGTGAACTAGTCCCCCATGACTGGATTATGCTTGGTCACACTCCAAAGATCTCAGCAAACTTCTTTTCAGACCTTTGCTCACATGAAGCTTCCTCCTTTCTACGCCTGTCAGCCTAGAAGAAAAGCCTTTCTCCCTTCAAGATGAATTAAATGTGTCAGCTTTTCATTATGTGGGGTTTAGATATTTTATTCAGCTTTTTATACCTTGTTCCTTTTTTTTTTTTCCCCTGGAATCTGATGGAGGAAATTTGGAATTGTGGGGTAACAGATCAAATTTAGCTTGTATGCTGTGCAGAGCAAGGCTATCTTGGCAGCCAAAAGTAGATCTATGGAAAATAATAAGATTAATTGTTCAACAAAGTAAATTTTTGTTTAAAATTGTTTACTGGTATTGTAGCCCATGAGTAGCCCATGAGTGAGAGGCATGGCTCCTCTGCAGAGCAGCCAACACTATTCATCAGGGCAGACACTTGGAATATTCCTTAAATACCTGGCCTCATGTCTCAGTGCTACTTTGTGGTGGTTCAGTCTTTTTGATTCTACATACATAAAATCCAACAACTTCAGTCCTCCCATAAGGTCTTGGTTTCATCAGTACAGAACAGGAATAATTTCAAACGGCAGAAAGGTTTTGTGGTAAGTAAACATGATTCTTCTTTCTGTCTATCCAATCCCCACCCAAGAGCCAAGTTCCTCCAAAAACTGACTCTGCATCAAACCACTTATCCTCACGGGAATTTGGATTCTGAATGACTGGAAATATATCAACACTTTTCACACACAGATAAGAGCTCTGTCTTCTGCAAGAAAACTATATGCAGATTATCCATGGGATAAGCTTTGGGAGCTATTTTACTATAAAAACATAAGTTTATAAGTGCACACTTATAGATACTAGAACATGCTGTAAAGGTATTGGTGCATGGTATAGGCTAACCTTCATAAAGAAGACATCATTTGTGTTCAGCATCTTTCTAAGCAAATTACTGGCATTTAGCCAAGTAAAATTTTTTTAAATACAAGAAAAATGAAATCACTTACTGGAACTAACCCACTGATTCACTTTTGGTCACTTTTACCACTCAGACCAATGTCCAGGCTACAAATGACTCCTTTTCCTGAGCTGGCGAGGACCACAAAGGACCAGCCCAAGCCAGGTTCTGCAGAGCCGCGTGGGAAAGAGACACAGGCAGCAGATGACAAGTTCGTTGGGGAGTTGGGCTGGACCCCACTGAAGGAGGGGCTATTTATTTATCCAATCTCTCATTAAAACTCAAAACGTTGGTTATAAAGCACGAGCATATACAAGAGATAAACTATTTTTTAAAGTAGCATTTAGTTAACCTAGTACAAAATCATTTTTATGCATAACCTCCAAAAACTCTACATGTCTTCTTGCTGCAAAGGATACCAGTACACACAGCTAAAATAACCCTTTTTTGTTCCTTTTTTTTTTCTTTCTTTCTTTTTTTTTTTTTTTTGGTAGGAAAAAAAAATCAAAATCCATAGTAGTGGTATACAGTATGATATAGTATATGTATTAAGCACATGCCCTTTATAGGAAACTTCAATGCAGTTTTAAGTAGCACAGTAATTGCAGCTCTACAACGCACTGAAGGTGCAGGTGCCACGCCATGACTGCTGCTAGGTCTGGGGCATCTGGTTCTACCAGCCATGATTTCAAGAGTCATTACACAAAATCCCTGCCTTGTCTCACTGTATAATAAAAAAAAAGTCTTCTCTGTATTTTTTTGTTGCTCATCTTCCTCCTTCCTAGTGAATTTACCAGTAACATTACATCGAACATGGACCTGATGTGATAACCAAACCTCTATTAAGGGAGAATCTTGTATTATGCATTTTTTTAATTGAGAATTAGGCAACTGAGATGTTGCAAATGATCCTATATGACCACTATAACTACACTACACAGATAGCACTTGTCCATCAACATGCAAATGTAATAAAGTGCCAACTTCATTTGTTCTTAAACACAGAGCTAATGCGTAATAAGTTACTTCAGTGACCACATTCCATAGGGACCAGGTGATTCATAGCTATACCCCACTTAACTTTCCTGCAGTTTCTCCTTTCTGCCTCTATATGCCCACATGTGATTTTGATGCTCCATCTAACATCGTTGTGATTTAAAAATCATCTAGAGTTTCCTATCTATGTATGAAGCCTTCTACATTAAAAAATGGTCTTTTTAATAAAGAAAGTGTGTAAAGTTCCTGCCTCTATTTATTTTAAAGTGTTACATATTTATTCCTGTTTGAAAACACAGAATACATTCTTGCTGTAAACCTCTCAAGGCTATGTTTTCTTTGCAGATTTTCTGAGCTCATTCACCTTGTGCTTGAGCTGGCGAGCAGGTCAGGCAAGGCTCCAGGTCCTTCACACCCCAACATCATCTTTCTAATGGAAATGTAGAGCAATGCATCAGCAAGAGGGCTGAAGAAAACTTAGATTTCTCTGATCAAGCTCTGGTGCACTCATTTAGTGCCTTGATGCTGGGTGTTTCTCCAAGTATTTTGCACCACCATCAGAATTGTGGTTTTATCTTGTCTCCCGAGTGATCTCTTTTAGACAGATGAGGTGGAGGGTCAGCAGGAATAACCAGCTTCTACACGCACTTTCTGCAGCCATAGGAAGGGGAAACAAGGAGTAGCCATGGTATGATTCTAACCACATCAATTTCTGCTTGCTATAGTTTTAGCCATTAAATGATTCAGTGCTGGCTCCAGGTTGCTCTATAGATAGTGTCACAGGAGCATCAGTGGATGTTGCACTGCAGACGTGTTGCGCCAGACTCCTCCTCTATTAGAATGAAGATCTGGCCACTACTTTCAACATGATAGAGAAAAACAGATAAATCCTGCTCTGAAAGGGAAATCAAATTCTCGTGATCACCTGAATGTTTCTTCAGCTCCTGCGATTCTCTTTTCTGAAGATGATTCTTTTTCATGAGTCTCCTTTACATAGGCATTTTACAGACAGCTTTACCTGCCTTTGGTTTAATAACCCTGTCATGCTTGCTGCTCCCCCCTTTCTTGTGCATGTGTGTGCTTTTGTTACTTGTATTGTATACGGTGCCTTGGGATATTCGCATCCTGTGCATTGTGTGGCATTGTGTTGAATAGGAGGCACAGAAATTAAAAGCGGGTCTCCTCCTACCCACATATGCCTTTTCTTTGCAGGTTTTCCTGGAAGTTTTGTGCGGGAAGGGAAGGGAAGAGGTAAAATATGACTTGGCTGAGACTGCCGGATGCTGAATCAGCTGCGATTGCCTCACGTTTTCCTTTCTTTTAAAATAAAGGGTACAGTTTTCAAAAATGCCCATCTGACTTCTCTACAGGCCCTACCCAGCCTATCACTTCTCAGTAAGTCACTTCTAAAAAATGGTGCTGCATGTGCCTCTAAGTCACATGGGCGCCCTCAGAGAACATCTTTATAATGCCTTCCTCCATGGTCTAGAGACTACATGTTCTGGAACTGCAAGAACCTGGTGCAACCACTGCAGAGTTCATGATCAGCTGCAACTAGTTTTCACCTCCTCAAAATATTATTTAAAAAAAAAAAAAAGAGGATATCGCCACATTCATTCAGTCAGAAACCCCCACCATCACCAAACACCAACACACAACCTCTTAAAGCATAATTCTGCTCTGCTGCACTGCTCTGGTTAAAGGAGCTGAGGTCTAAAGTGTTGGCTCTGTGCTGCTCACAGCTACAGACACGGGCACAGAGCGCTCTGACCAGGCTAGTCAGCGATGGTGTGGTGATGCACAAGTCAATGGACAGAGGAGCACTTCAGGAGCAGCACACAAGAAGAATGGCATCAAGATCCTTCAAGGCCAAGACAGGGCTCTTTGCAGGAGACATACACATTCTGAGGCTGCAGACAGGTCACATCAGCCATTGGTTAGGAGCTAGTAGCAGTCTCTGGGTTCATGTAATCTATTTTTGTCAGGGATCGGCATTTTGCTTCCACAGCATCCCTGTCTTTCAAAGAAAGGAGGAGCTTGATGATACTTTTTATTTAAAGGACACACAGCCCTATAACATCCAGCCACAGGGTGCTCAACCTTTCCTTCCCTGTTGTGCACTGACTCATGCAGATAAAGGTTCATCCAGTCTTGCTTGCTTACTGAGGTAGCTACTGTGATTGAATACTTGAAACCCTGGCAAAAGAGCAGAGGAAAATTGGGTGTTAATAAGGGCTGTGTCCTCCAAGGTGTACAAGAAAAAGAACCAGCATCTGACAAGCAAGGCCTTTGCATTCAAAGGTGAGAAAAGTAATTGCCAATTGCTATCTTTCCTCTTTCTCCTCTGTAGAAATGTGTATATATTCACCTGACACAGATAGCTTTTGGGTCTTGATAGCTGGTTTTATACACCCTCTTGAAGGTTATTAATTCTTCCTACACTGTTCCCACTTAGATGGAGCACCTTATAACTTCCTCATTAACATCAAGAGCTGTGATTATGCAGTTGTGTTACCAAGGGCTTCAAAGACATGAAGCCTAAATATAATCTTACAGTACCTTGTTACAATACAAAGCACATCCTCTAATACATTTTTTTTTGTTTGCATAAAATGCAGCACAATAATGGCTCGCTTGACCTTTGCCCCTCTGTATAGTTCATTTTAACATTGTTTGAGGAGCACAGAGTTTGCATTTTGCAGGGCACAGGTGCTCTGCCCCACACTGGAGGCTGAGGCTCGAGCCGGCGGTGCGCTGCACCGCTTCTCCCCCAGAAGCAGCTGGACTCAGGGGATTGCTTTTGTGGTCCACCAGGAATTTCCTGTGATAGAATATCAGAAACCTACTGGTGACTAGTAGGAGGTGACTTCAGAGGGCAAAAGTTCTCTCCCTACAATAAACATTCTCAGTGCTGCTGTGGAGATTTCCTACACAGACCTGACAGCCGCCAGCTACTTGTCATCTCAGCAGAGAATGGCTCAGGGAAAGGATCGTTGTCCTTTGCAAGCATTTGTCACCTTAAAAGTGAAGTTGCGCCCCCACTGACATTATATCAATGTCCCCTCAGAAAAGGAAGAATTCCAATTATCCATGCTAATTAAAACAAAGAAACAAACCAACAAGCAAAACCCAACAAACCAACCAAAAAAAAACTCCAAAAAAACAACCATTTTGACTGAAAAGACACTTAAAAATATACAAATCCTCAGTCAGAGTATACTGGTATACTGGTATACACATATAGTCCATATGTACCATATATCCTGGTATCTATAGGTACTATGATGCACTCACAGTCAGAGAACTTACACAACAATTAGGAAAACACCGTACTCTCTCTGTACACAGGTTTCCTTGGGAAAAAAACACATGGATATTTAGCCAACAGATCTCTTGCAGGGGACTGGCATTTGGAGGATCCAAGTAGCAAATCTGAGCCTGACACCATTCCCTTGGCTAAAACTGGTAAAAGGACTGTCAGGGGCACTAGATTCCTGTGGTTGGCTGAAATAACGTGCAACTGGGCAGACTGCAGTGAAGTTTACAGACTGAAATAGCTTTGGGGAAACAATACATTAATTTCCTGTGGAAAATACATCTATTAAAATGGAGACTAGTCTTGGTTGAGCCCAGCACGGTAAAAAAGCATGCTGTAAGGCCTGGAAGAACATACAGTTCAGGGGTGACTGGGAAGTGAAAAAATGCTGAAAAGTAATATTATCCTCAGAATCAGGGCTGTGCCAGGGTCCTCCTTGGTAGAGGCAGTGAGAGAGAGCAAAGATTTCCAGAAGGTGTCTTCAAGCTGTCTCATCAATTTCTCAACATTGTCCAGAACTTACGCACAAAGACTGCAGCCGTGGCCTTCACCATGTACTTTCCAAGCAGATTTCCTGTCCACTGAACAAAAATTCAACCCAAAGCAATGCTTATTTATTTGGCTTCTGAAATCTCGCCATTGGCTGGTGGCCATTTCCTCAGGTGAGTCTTCATCAGGGCTGGACAGAACAGGGCAATTATTTTGTCTCACATCTCACTTTGCTCTGCAACTCATAGCGCCGCATTGGGAAGAAGAAAGGGGAAAAAGGTGGTGAGAAAACTGTAGGAATACTCAACAACACTGGAGATATTTGATGCTGCAGTCCTTGTTCACTGTTCCTGAAGTACTCCTGTATTCATGGACATTTGCACCACTACAGAAATCACTGACCAGCCTGGCCAGAGCAGTCTGTGCCTCTATGTGTAGCTGTGAGGACCAGGGTGTCAGCACTTCATCTCCTTTAAGCATAGCAGTGGGGAGGAAAAAAAGCCCTGCTTTTAAGTCTTGTTTCTCTTTACATTCACAAATAAAAATTTATATTTCCTCCAGCCATGTACAACCTCTAAACCAGCACGATTTCTACCAGAGCTCTGACCATCCCCTCTTGGAGGGCTTAATTCAAAGAAACAACATCCATCTTACCCCACAATCTATTAAAGGTGCAGTGGGAGATGAACCCACACTATTTGGCTTCAGTGTACACACCAAACTTTTAGTGGCAAATAAATGTTCATGCTGAGGAAAGACTAAATCCACCTGTCAAATACTTCATTTTTGTGTGTGTGATCAAGGCTGATATTTTTAGTCTCAGTGACTGAATTTCCAGTCAGTCACTATGTACTCAGGAAGAAGAAACCAGTTTGGTTAGCTTTTTTTCTGTTTCTCAGCAAGCAGAACACTGTATTCCATTTCTGTGGACCGTGACATCCCATGGCACATTAAAAGCCTTATTCAAACTGCAAGACAGCCATATTTTACACTCAGCAGGAGACTCTAGGAAGAGGTATGAGGCCAGGGTTATTTTGACTCTGGACAGCTTGTCAAACTGGGAGCTAGGAACAAAGCATAGGACATTCTCTGCCAGTTCATGTGATCCTGAAATAAATAAGTAGAAGACTGCCTCAGAAGGGATTTTCTTTATATTGCAAGAGACCCTCCATAGAGGAAGGTTTAAATTAAGAAGTAGCTGAAACTGCACTTGTACTAAGTCTCCATCCATTGTGCAGTATTGCAAAATCTGTGGAAATGCAGGGGACAACTCTGAAATAAACAGGATTTTATTTCTTGTCCACACTGGAACAGAGCAAATGAACAAGATCTCAGCTTAGTTCATGGTTCTGGTTCACTGGGACCTGGGAACTCCTCTTCAAACCTAGGTCATGTCTCACATGCTGATCCATAGTTTTATCTCAAAAGTATAAAAAAGTAATCAGGAAATGGGAGAGCTTGAGAAGCCTTTTATTAGTCTGCTCAGTATTTTATTCTGATTGATCTTTTCAAAGAGATGATGACAGAAAACACAATAATCACTTCTACCCTCCAAAACAAGAAATTGCATTTATTGAACTCTTCCTCAAAAACCTCGTGCATCACTCCTCACATAAAGGCAGAGGACATTACATTCCCTATGGCTATCCAGTTCTACCGTGTTGAAGAGAGCATTTATACATTTCTACATGCCAGGACATCTTTGTCTTCTGTCTTCCACAGATGTTTAAGATAAACAGGAACGGAAAAGGGTCTGCAAGGTGGACACTCTCCTTGCTCTTTGACTTTAGCATGCAAGGCTGGATTTAAGCTTGGCAGAATCCGATCTTCTGAGTGTGCTGCATGACACCAGTTTCTAGCTGATATTGCTCATGACTGTGATGTGTAAATTAGCGCTATCATCCATGAGAAATAATATCAACTGACCTTAGTTGTGCACTTGAGTTTCACAATCAAGAGGCAAAGAGGTCCAAGGGTCTTCTTGAGCAATTTAGTTCACGTTATTCCAGAATGCTTCAAGATGGATGGCTTCTTGTCTCCTGAAGCTCATTGTAGTTCATAGGCTGCAAGCAGTCAACAAACCTTTCGGCGATTTTTGCTTTTGCACATGACAGAAAGTTTAAGGGGTCTGTTCTTTTTTGCCATGCAGGAGAGGAAACCTTTACATACTGATTCATTGCTTGCATTAGTGAAGTTTAATCACAAAACATCCACTGAATATCTGAGATAAACTTAGGGAAAGAGCTTTCATTGAGTGAATGTGTAGGAAAGGTCTCAGTTTGGAGCTTGGCTTTTCACTCCATGGGTACACCACGGAAGAAAATAAATCCATTGACTTTGATAAATTACTATTTCCATCAAAAAGGAGCAGAATAAAGCATATGATCCTTTTGATCACTACATCTCCTACACTTGGTGCACATATGGAGAAAGTCCGCAGACAAACAAAATGGTTCTTGCTTTTGAACACTTTTGAAGTTAATAAACTCAATCTGGCGCTGTTGTGGGTGGAAGATCTCTTTTGTGAGAAATCTCTAACATGTCATGGAAGATGTTACATTGTGCTGGGGCATGGGGAGAAGACAATGGTGATTGTTGTCTAATCTTACTTAGGTTGTTTTAATCCTTCACATTTGTCTTATTTCCTCATTTTCCAGTTTTGAAGCTCTTGCTGTGGTTTTTGGAAGAGAATAAAATATTTCCCAATGTCAGCAGTGTATTTCCCTTCTAACAAGGTATCTGACAGTAGTGAACTTCAGGAAAACAGCAGAGTTTGTGGAGCCACTAGGCTGCCAAAACCTAAAACACAAAACCTTGTCCTCTGTGGGTTCTTCTCCGATACACTTATGCTGCAATTCTATGCTAAAAATTTCCTAAGCTTTAGGAAATCTGAAGATGCTACTTCATATTCACATCTTTCCTGAAAGTGAGGTGAAGAAGAATTACATGACTCACTAATGGTAAAAGCAAGATAGTTTGCTTTATGTTTAAGCTTAACACTGCTTATTGACAACCAGGAGGTGACACAGCTGTAATCCAGAAACACACCACTTTATTTTTTTGTGATACGGAGGGTCCTGGAATTGGCCAGCTTGTGCTTGGGTCCACAAAATGGTGCATTGCTTGATTTTAGAGTGAAAAGGAGAATAGATGCCTTTTTTTTTTCCTTTCAGTAGCACACTTACAGTACTTCTTGCTATGGACTGCACATCACACAATTGGTTTTCCATAACACTTCTGTTACAGAAATGAACATGAAATTGCTGTTTCTTTGGATTGCAGCTGATTTCCCAAGACTACTCCTTCCAGTATTTGAATGCTTGGTACTGCTTTCCTGCCTAGAAGACTAAATCTCAATGTATCTTCAGTTCCTTAATTTGTAAGCAGAGCTTTAAATGAATAAATTTAATCCCACTAAACAGTAGCTTCATAAACAGCTCAGTGTGGCTGTTTGTAGAGTGATGTAGCATAATGTAATTCTAACCCACTTGCAAAATGGTCCAAACATAGAATCACAGAATCATAGAATGGTTTGTGTTGAAAGGGACCTTTAAAGGTCATCTAGTCCAACCCCCAAACATGTTAAGCTTAATGAATACTTTCCATGACTGTATAAATCTATTAAGATAAAGAAAAAAAATCTTTACAAAAGGCCTCTGCTTATTGTTTTGTTATTACTTTGTTTTATTATTACTTCTTTTTCCAGACAAGCTTAAAAGGTTCACCACCACTTCATTATTTCAGTGTAATGAGAATATTCATCTTACCACTTCTGACATAGAGATATCCTCAAAGATTGCAGGTTTTAACACCAGGAAATGTAAAGGTAATAGAGTAGCAGCCTTCCCATTTACTAACCATTATGTTTCAAAACTCTACTTTCCTTCCCCCAAAGTCGTTGCCTCATTAATCTCCACGCATGACTGAAAGCGTTAAAAGCTTTTTTGACTAATTAATTACAAAAAGACGTCTGGGGACATTTCCCATCGTTTTCAACAGCAGTCTCTGGTTTGGTGCAAAGCAGATTTTGAAGCATTCCTGCTTCAGAACCCCCCTAGAGATTTTTTCACTCACATTAGAGACTTTCAATCTCCGCACCTGACCCAGGAACGGAGCCGCTCAGCTTCGCCCCGGCGCTCGGGAGCCGTGCGCGGTAACATCTCCCCCCAGCGGCCACCGCACCGCCGGCCTCTTCCACGGGTTTGTACGATGCTTTTGGGGAAAATAAATCGCGACACCCCCCACACACTTCAGCCTTAATTCTAATTTCTTGTAAGGTGGTTAAGGTGATGGGTGCGCCTCCCTCTGTGTAACTCTGTGCGTACCTGCCTGCTGATGGTGACTGATGCTGTCGCACTCGCAAAGCTCTGTGGATTACTGTTAAGGTTAGAAAAATGATAACTGTAACCTTCTGCTTTCACATCAACAGGTCTAAAACTTTCAAAACCGTTCCAAGTGTATTTCACACAAATTCAGTTCCCTAAGTTTAATTTTTGCACACTACTTTGTTCCAGCGATGTGCCTGTCCCCACTTAGATTCTGTGTGGTTTTTTTCACTTGCCACTCCTGAACAAGAGAGATGGATTTTGCTGAGCAATGTCAGGAAGAAATAGACACACCAACTGCCTTATTCACCAATGGCACAAAACACACAGGGCTGAAAATCATGGCCTGAGGCTAAGCGCCCCTTCTTACCTCCTGGCTGCTCACCACCCACGCCTTGGCGGCCGCAGGAGTCAGCTCGCTCTGCCTCCAGCCCTCTGTCCCACCTTGACAGTGCTGTTCTTTCAGCAATAAGCATATTTTGGTGGGCAAACTCCCTTGGGAACCCCTGGGCAGTACCAGCCAGTCTCTTTCTTGAGCAGCAAAACGCGTTGGCCCTGCTGGCCCCATGCAGAGCTGAGCTACCTCCTTGTTTCGCGCTGGGTCACGCAGGCAGGTGCATTCTGCCAGCTCCAGCCAGGGCAGAAAAGGAATCAGCTCCTGTCCCAAAGAAAACTAGTAGCAAAATAAAGGAAGAGACATTTTTTAGGTAATTAAAAAATGGTCCACATCTGCAGAAGAAGTTTACGCAAAACTTTTTTTTCTTGCCTGAGTAACTGGTAAAAGTTACCACCAAGTCAAACATAGCATAAATTAGGAAAAATAGGGAATGTTCATCTCATTAAGAAATTATCTAGCAAATTAAAATCTTCTTCTAGGTTAATAGCAGCTTCCAATATTTTTTATTCTCTGTACTGTTATGCTTTACGTCTATCTGTTTCTGACACTGATCAACAAAATGTGTCTCCTTTTTTTATGAGTGGCAAGTGAAAAAAATTGCAGAGAGTAAGTGGAAATAAAACTGAAACAAAGTAGCACGTAAAAATCCAAATTACTGAGCTGGATTTGCATTAAATACACTTGGAATAGTTTTGAAAGTTTTAGATTGGTTGATGTGAAAGCAGAAGGCTATAGTTATCATTTTTCTAACCTTAATAGACTGTCAACTTTCTATAAATCACACCACAGGTGAAAGGGTTGTTCTTACTACTGTTATGAGCAGTATTGAGACTGCTGGGAGTGAAAAAGATTTTGAGGAAAAAAACTTCTGTTTTGCTTTTGACTGGATACTTTGTGGATTTGTTTTCATTGTTTGCCTCTCCAGACAGTATCTTTGTGTGCATATTTCCAAGAGCATCAGAGGCAGGAGACATGTGCCCTTTCACCCATGGCTTATGAGCAGCACCCCTGCTGAAGCCTGGCTCCTCTAGCTGAAGCCTTGGAGCTACGTTTGCTGGTGTCTAATGAGAAGGATTCACATTTAAGCCTGTGTATTGGTCAGGACACACGAGCCTCCTCTCCCAGTCCAGCTGCTTGTCTTCATGGGGCTTGTGAGACCTTCCGCTCTTGGATTTCTCTACTCCTTCATCAAGCAGGGCTGAAACTGTTCAAAACATTTCAAAAGAAATTACAAGGAAGCCAAATGGGTGCACAGACAGGCAAGTGTGTACTGTTGCACAACACTTGAGAAAAGAAGACTCAGGGGACACCTCATCACCATGTTCCAGTTTTTAAAGGGGCTACAAAGATGGAGACTCCCTTTTTACAAGGAATCATGTGGAAAAGACAAGGGGTAACAGGTACAAGTTATTCCTGAGGAGATTCCAACTGGACAGAAGGGGGAATTTTTTCACTATGAGAACAATCAGCCATTGGAATGATCTCCCCAGGGAAGTGGTGAGTTCCCCAACACTGGAGACTTTTAAGCTTCAGCTGGACAGGGTGCTGGGCCATCTTGCGTTTTTGTCGAGAAAGGTTTTACCAGATAATCACTATTGTCCCTTCCAACCTGGTGTTCTATGATTGTATGATTCTATGACATGATTTTTCTTAGGAAATCAGACTAAAACACATGAAAAACTTGACTGTAGCATTCCCTGAACCTGATTCTTCAGCTTCTGATTGCACAAGGTTATTATAAGAACCCATCACATTCTAGGAACGTCAGTCGGTGTTAGTGTTAGCTACTGAAATATGTTGCCTCGTTCCTTTTCTTTCATTTTCTCCTTTTCTTTTCTCTTTCCATTTCATTTCATTTCTTTTTGCTTATTTTCATTTCTTTTTATTTCGTTTCTTCTTCCTTTCCTTCTTTCTTTCCTTTCATTTTCATATCTATCTTTATTTTCCTTTCTTTTCTGGGTAGGCCTGCAGCTGAGAGCTCTGCTACCTACTGAAGAAGTGGCTATACCAGCATCGCCAGCCCTTGCTCAGTCAGTGCCTCCCAGACTTTGTGACCAATGGGTTACTACTACCACCAGCCTTCCAGAAATACTTTAGACTATCATGCATCCAGGTCAAAGTTCTCCTTGAAAACTCTGTAAAGATTTTATACAGGGTGGTGTATTAATATTTTTGGCCATCAGGCTGCAGTTTGACAAAATCAGGGGTTTATGTGCACTATGCCAGTGAGTGGCTTGCTGATTAGATTTTGATTATCAGCAGAGGGGTAATAAACCACAGTATTTTCATGGTAAATAAGGGACATTGATTACATTTGTTTTCAGAGTGGATTAAAAAAAAAAAAAAAAAAAAGTTTTGTAATCTAATTGGTCCAAACAAATCAATACAGGGGGGTTAATCAGAACAGAAATGTGCCATGAGTCAGGAGGACCTGTGTCCTGTGGGAACCTCGCACATGTCTTTCATGTGGTCAGAGGGTTTAGCATCCTAGGAAGGATGACACAGAAGAAGTTGAAAGGGGCAAAGAGAAGAGAGAAAAACATTTGAATTCCAGGGAAACTAAATAGCCTTCAAAGTTTCTTCCATGTCATCATAACTTTTTCATTCATATGAGACCTTTATATCCTCCTTTTGACCTCTCTTTTAGTGAGCATTTTCTGTTCATGGTAATCATGTGAGCAAATTGCTCAAACATACAAAAAGAAATTCAGTCACTCCTCAGTGAGCATGAAAGTTCCATCATTATTTAAATGACACGGTACTGTATAGCTTAATGCATGAGACTATACTTCACCATGATGTCTTTATTTGGACTAGTTTATAGGAAAGTGGAATTAGGAATTCTCAAACGGAGTTTCAAAAAGGAGTCAGTAATACTATAGGCAGAAATTATCACAAACTGTTGACTTCTGATAAAGAATATTAGTGGACAGAGATACAAAAGTAGTGTTTCAGTGTAGAATGATGCATTTCCTGGTGGTTTTCTGAAAACAAACAAACAAAACAACAAAAAAACAACCTCAACGGTGTAAAATCTTTCACCTAAGGTTTCATCAGTTGGTATTTTTAGAATACAGCTGTGTAAATTTCAAGTGCATGTGCAGTAGGGAGACATCCTGAGTCACAAGAAGAACTAAGATCAAACAGATACATTCAGCTTCAACTTTCATTTAAGTTTAGCTGTGACTGAAATTAGGAAATGCCTTTGTACTTCATATTTGCAAGTGTATGATGAATCCAGTTGCAGGCAGAGCCAGGATGTCCTTATACACTGCTTTCCTTATAAACTCAAAGATCCCATTGAAGGCTGTCAGGGTCCCCAATGTTTAGCTTTTGAAATGAGTAATTTGACAGGTCTTTATTACTTACACCTGGTCAAATTCACATTTACATGTTTTGTGACTCTTGTTCATAACTGATCATTAGCTTTTCAGTGCAAATGAAATAAAGTTTAGAACTCAGTTTTTGTGAATTTTTAAAATATTCAAATTGACTATGCAGATGAACTACCCTTTAACTTTGTGAGCTGCTTCTGGAGATCAATCAAGGATGGCTGCAAACATGAGTGAGAAAATACAGTTTTCCCTTCAAGGCAAATGTTACTGGGTGACAGTTTTGAGACACTCACCAAACTGCACCATCAGTTTTTCAGAGAGGGAAAAGAACTGTGTTCTGTGTGTTTGGACAGTTTTGCTATCCTCATTGCTAGTGTCACAGCACAATGAGGGGTGGCCAGGTGGGGGCTGGCAGCTTGTCCATCCTGTCCCAGCACCCTGGGCAGGAGCAGGGCAGCCAGGGGTACCAGGGCAGCCCCAGCCCTGGCCATTGGGCACCTCCCTGGGATGGGAAGGGGACATCGACCAGCAGGTTGGAGGGGGATGGTCATGCTTGGTGGTGCCCTTGCAGCCTTGAAACAAAACTGAGAAAGCTGTGATGATAGAAGAAAAAAAAAAATAGGCCATGATGATGTGGACTACTCTGAATAAAAATGGGTTTCACATACACAGTGTCAGAGCACCTGAATCCCAGACTTAGACGGTTACTATTTGGAGGCTTGTATTGCTCAGAGACTAGAATCTCCTGCCTTTGATGGAGATTTGTGCCTTGAGAATTTGCTAGGCCTCTCTCCAGAGGCACATCCTATCAGAGGTGGTTAGCACATGAAAAAAATCACTGTATTTTAAAATACAGAACACTTATTTTGTCATGGGTTAATTAGAAACATGCCACAGATACAGAACATGAGCCATATGTAAAGTTCTGAGTCAGATAGAAAAGATTATCTGAAGGAAAAGAAGCCTGCCTTTTCCGTTCAACAACACATGGCTTGTGCAAGTTCCTAGTTATTTCATTCAGGAAGAATCAAAGTTTCCTTTCAGCCACAGAAAAACATCGAGCTTGGACACTTTGTGTAGTCAAACACAGTACTAGTAGCAAAGAGTCATGCTGAATCAACCAAAATGTTTATTTCCAGTATTTCAAGAAACATTTAAATGACAAAAGACATTTAAAACACAAACATTTATCCAGTCCCAATGATTGCTCCAAGGCTTCTTTAGAGCTTCAGTATAGGGTTTTGTGTGAAACCCATTAATGTGGGGAACCACTGAGAACTTCTGCAGTCAACTTTTGGAGTCAATGATTATTCTTACAAGGAGAAGACTGCTTTGGTTCACATTGCGGGGGCTGTTTCCCCAAATTTATACGGTTACTTCTTTTGGTAAAGGTCACATACAATTCTCAGAAGTAGGTTATACTCCTGAAATGTTCATTTAGATAGGCAAAGAAAAATCAGAAGGCAAAGAAAAATCATAAGCATTCTGGAAGAGTCTTTTAGCCAAGTTTTACTCTTCCTCTTTATTACGCAGTTCACTAAGGCACAGAACTCAAAGCATTTCCAGCAGGATCTGCAATGATGACTGAACAAGTAGCACTTTCCAGGAGGCAGCGTCATTGTAAGATGCTACCCCAGGTCAGCAGACATCAGTAGACAGAAAATTCTGCAACTCAGAGAATATCCCCTTATGTTTGATTTTGCATTTTTTGAAACAGGATGAACAAAAAGAATCCAAACACTAAGGTCAGCCGTGATTTTATTAAGGAAAAGCCACAGAAGGACCATATTCCAAACCTACTGGTGATTGCTATCAGCCATCTCACAGTTTGCTCAGAGCAGCTGCAATGCACAGCTCCCAGGAGACCACAAAACCTTCATGGCTCCATGGCTTGAAAGCTTGTTCAAGCTACCTTAACTTCATCTTTAGAAAAGAACACTAGAAACTGAACACTGAAAACAAAGGCCAAAAGTGATGATGACACAAATTAACTATTCCATTTGAAGTTTAAACCTTCCAGATTTAGAGAAGAGCAAATAGTGACTGAACCAGAATCCAGTGAATTCCCATAGGAATAAATGCATCTGGTCACTAGGTGTCAGCCTTGCCTGTGCCAGAAGGACACTGGACCTTCTCCCTCTGCCCAGTGAGCAGATACAACTCTGAGCACTTCAAATAATCACAGCAGAGTCCTAATTTGGGGAAAGAAGCAGAGGAAGATGCTGTTTGTGTGGGATGCTCACATACCTGGTTAATATAATGTTTGTTACCCACAGGTTTGGATGCTGGAAACAACAGTGTGTTTCTTTCATGCTGAGGAGACATGACTGGAGGTCAACTGCAGAGACAGCAGAGGAGTTATGCTCTCAAACAATGAATAAGTCAGCAGAGTACAAGCAATGAATCAGTAACTGTTTTGCAAGCCTCACAGTATTTACTGTTTATCCTAAAGCAATAGTTCTTGGAACAATGCCATCCCATGAAAATGCTGGCAACCACTTCTTAAATTTGCTTCTAGTATTGCTGGATACAGGAACAATACTTGGAAACAAGATCCCTGCAGGGCTGAAAACTCTAAGGACAACAAAAAAAACCCCTAAAATGTATTCTTTAAATGATTTCTTGAATACTTACACTTCATTACAGTACAGTCAGCAAAAACAAAGAGTAATTAAAAGTGCAGCAGAGTTTTAGTGGTGTTTGTAGAATGCTAGTATGTTTCTGCTTTTGGAATCTCTTCAGATGGAGACTCTCATACCTTGATGCTCCTGTTCCCAGGTCCCATAGATTCTCTTTTCTTTTGTTAGGGCCAGTTACAGCAGCACATTTGCCTGTCAGTGCCCACAGTGCTCTGCTGCCATTGCAGGTTCCTCATATGCCACCAGCACAGTCATCCGGCTACGCTGAGAACAACAGTTCAAACCAGGAAAATGTGCACTTTTCACAAGATGCTGCAAAAAATTACTTGACGTCTTTTTGCTCTCTATTTTCTTTTTAGGTTTTCTTAATGGTCAGATAAGATTTTCCACAATAAATAAAGTCATAGCAGCCCAGTGCTTCTGTTCCCTCGGATACAGGCAAATGAATGTAGAAAAATTGACTCGGGTAGAATTTTGCAACACATTCACATCCTTGCTACAGTAATTCATTTCACGATCATTCCACGGTAAACACCTGTCTTTAATGATGAACCTGGAAGGGCTGGAGCCTTCCAATAACAACAACAAAACATATCAACAAAGTCATAATGAGCCCAGACATTTTACAAGTCCTAGAAGTCAGGGTGGCAGCAGTGTTACACCAGCCAAGTCCAACATAAAACCAGTAGAATAATATTTTGCCTGGAACAGTCTCAAGCCTAGTACATGGGCCATATCCAGACTGCCTGCTGTGGTGATTAGTGCAATTGCCTTGCCAAAAAAAAAACCCACCAGATAAATGATTGCCTGTGCACTAGAAACCAAACAGGTCTATGAGGTTTCAGGGACTCAGATATAATTGAAAACAGGAGAAATGGCAAGTCCAAATCTGTAGAAAGATCAGTCCCAAATCTGTCTTTTATAGAAATAACACAATTTATCACAGTAGTTGTAGGGGGAACCCTAAGAGACACATTGGCCTGCATGTTCTCAGAGTGCGGTGAGACAACATCTGTGTTTAAACATCTGTCACCTTCTCTAACCATTACAAGCACCACATGCTGAAGCAGACCCCTCACAGGGACACAATCCTCCTCCCCCATTTTTTCTTTTGCAAACACACACATCAGTGTTAGCATAAACATCAGCAACATATTACACAAGGGCCAAAGAAGGCAGGCAGTCAAATTTTGAATAGCAATGCCAGTGCAGGGGTAGGAACTGGGAGCCATCCACCTTGAAAGAGTCAGCAGCTTCTGGCAAGGATGCCACTGATTTCTGTATCCTAGAAAAGCTGCTGTCTTCAACAGTTGTATAATAAAATAACACTGATTGTCTGACCGCCAGCATTTTGCCTCTTGTGGCATCAAGATGTCCTCTGACTTGCTTTTTATTAAATCAATGTGCTTAATTCCAAAGACAAACACAACCTAGTACATCAAGCTTCAGAAATTTCAAATGGTAAGCTAGGCAATCCACACTGGAGATACACTGATCCCTAAGGAGAACTTCCAACCATTAACTTCAAGCATCTTGGGTCACTGAAAAGAGTGGGAGTCAGCTCCAAATACTTAAATTTTGTGTGTATACAAGTGTGTTACGTGTTAAAACTACTGTCACAGTCAGTGGAACCTAGGGTGTGATTTAGTTGATTGATCCAGGCTAAATGCAGGGATTCTCCAGGTTTCACTGACTGTACCAATCAGATTTCTACTAACTAGGAAATTAGCTTAAACAATTGTCTACCTGAGAGCAATGTAAATTGCGTTTATTTTGAAATGAGAACAACACCTCATGGTATTTAGATTAGAGGGAAAAAGTTGGATTCCAACTGTTGAAGGTCTGAATCACAGCTACATTCAACTAAGAAAGCATCTGCCTTGTCAGATATTAAGAGTGAATTTACTTTCTTAATTTAAGGTACTCCACATTAGGAGCAAGGCAAACTATAACAGCATCCTCACCCCCCCCCAAAAAAAAAGCCATAGAGAACTAGTTTACTGTAAATTTACATATCAACTATTTTTCATAGACCACCTTATGTACACAAACCTCTAGCTGTCATTACCTGCACAAGGAATAACAAGAAGAATATTAACATTAAGAAATGGCAGACTTTCAAGCTAACCTGCCCATATTTATAAATTAAAGACCAGACAGGACAATCCTATCAGGAGACAAAATGAATCTTATAGAAGCTGGATTTCCAAAAGTGCAAGGAGGGACTGATTTGGGTATTAATGCATTGAATGCAAAATTTCTGAGCCATTAAGACTTGTACCTAGTGAGAATAATCCTGAGTTAAGTGCACAGACACTCTTCTAGGAGTGCTCCTTGGCTCTGAATAACTCTGAATCCACTGCTCAAAGGGCCCTTCAACATGGCCAGTGTATGCCTTGGAATCTACAAGGTTAACAAGTAAACAACATTGCTGTTGACATTTTTAACAACAAAAGCAACACCAGTCCAGGAAACTCAAGCCATGAAAAAACCCCTCATATAAACAGATGCAGGAATGATCAACACTTTTCCTGCTGCAGAAGCACATAAAACAACCAGATTTTCAAACCCAGAGTGGGCCAGACAGGATGACACTGTGAGAATGATTGAGGCCTGTGGTTCCCACCACTGCAACGGGAGAAGTGAGAAGCGACCTCGGGAAGATGCAGATGCAACAGAGGGAATATTAACCAAGGGAGACAAAATAGATCTGAAGATAGTTGGCTTCCACCGAGAAACCAATAATTCTGTAGACGGTGCCATATGTTTCTGCTGCAAAAGATCAAGATGGGCCACCTGGGCTAGGAGAAGGAGCTTAAAAAGTTCATAACTAAGGGGTAAGAATTATGACACACCAGGACTTCTAACTACATCTTTTCATAGACTAAACTATACCACAGTAAACTGATGTACAGACTGTGAGTTATGTAAAACTGTTCCCATCTGATCACTGATGAGGAAATTTTAAGAAATAAATCTGCATATGGAAAATTAAACTGCCCATTTTGGACAGACACAGCATCTTAGCTTAGATATACATAACACTTAAATATTTAAAGTACATAACTTGGGCAACAATTTCAAATTAGAGACAATTTTTTACAGAACTTGTGGGTGTGCAACAGTGCAAAATTAGCTTTGCATTAGATTAGCAGTGTAAACTTTAGCAATAAAACAAAAAATAATAAAATAGCAATGGGAAGCTATCTTTGTAATTGATCACTTTTATATGACTTCCTGGAGCACTAACATCAATTATGCTTTTATGTCAAAACAATGTTGGCACACTGCCAGTGAAGATTCAGATCAGGGCCACTGACTTATTCATTTATTTCTTTCTGAAAATCAGGGAATCAACTTTTGGTTGTTAAACATGTCTAATATGAAGTATAATGAAGTAAAAGGCAGTGTGTCTTTGTTGTAGATACAAGTAAAAAGGAAAGTGCATTTATTTTAACTGGCTGCATTTTGAATCTGCAGTCAGCCACCTGTAAGTACAGTATTCACCAGCTGCTGTTATCAGTCTCTCTCATAAGAAACAGGTGATTTCCAATTATCGAGGTATGATATAACAAAGTATGTACTCATTCAGAGGCCTTTATTTTTATTTCAGTCTCACATACATAACCAGTTTTATCAAGGAACCATTCAAAAGTATGATGTTGATAAAAATTGACATGGCTTTCAGTATTTTATGGCACAAATCACGTTTCTTTTCCTCAGATACTGGATAGTGCTTTTCCGGTTACAGCCAACTGGGTGCTTTTTGCTGTGTTAATACATTGTTGCGTACGAAAACCCCTATCAAAACAGGATATCTAAGACAATAATTTATCTTATGAACATGAAAACATGGTAGATATTCCTAAATAAAAAGAATAGCCTCAGTGCTGGCCTAGAGTCTTTCATCAGTGAGCCTCACCCTCATATAAACAACGGTCCATCGGGAGGCTGTTTATTATGGATTTATTAGAAACCTTGTCAATAACTTACTTGTGCTTTTGATAATTCTGTATTCGGTTGCCAGGAGACTTGTATTCCTGATGAGATAAAATGAACAGGAAATCCTCTATAACCTTGTCACTTTTTTCACTAGTAAATAAAAATCAGAACAACAGTTATAAAATACTAGCTACTGTAAACAGAAGAAAAAAGACAAGCATTGCATATTTTAAATAAAGCAACATACAGCCCTTCTTGCCCTCTCCAATTATAAGATGATAAAAGATCACCTTTATAAAGTAGAATGACCGGATTTGGTGGAACGTGGCTGTTTTGGCTCCAAGGTATTTGTAGCGTTATAGTATCAGAGCCAGGATACAGCTGCCTTGTGACTAAGACGTCGTTCACTGAATAAGCGCTATCCAATCCCTCGACGTCACCAGACATCTGTTTCCTGTTTTCATTCTTTCTTTCACTGTTATCATTTTATCCAAGTTACCCTTTCACCTGAAAACCATTTAGAAACCTACAGAAACCAACATGTGCACGCATGTATATATCAAAGAAGTTGATTTTGAAAAAAAAAAAAAAATTGCTGAGAGCAATTTGTTCATTTTAATGCAAAGAGCAGGAGTGGAAACAAAGTTGCCTTCCCCCTTCTTCTCCTCCCAAAAATACACAATGATACATAAACACTTTTGTCTTCTGGTCTTCACTAATATGACTAACTTCCTTCTTCGCTTCCAGTTAAGTAGCTTTCCTGTTGAGTACCACCACCTCCACAAAATACAATTGTGAATTGATTCATAAAAACAGAAACATTATGGCACAAATAAGGGAAGGCAATAAATACTCTTTCCCTCCTCCAACTCCTTCCCCAATGGAGGCAGTAGTATTGTAATAACAAAAAAAGAAAAAAAAAAAAGAAGTAAAAAAGTATTGCTTGTCATTTAAGTTTCCAAACCAACAATCATCAGGATGCAGAACAGGATACATCTAAAGTGAGAAAGTTATTTACTTCACATTCAAGTTAACACTAGCTATACTTTTTTTGGCATGCTGTATTATTCTTAATGTTCCAAAAAAGTGTTGTGTGCTGTATAAAATATGAATGTTAGTGCCACTAAAACCAAATTCCTGCTATTCATAATCCAATTTTATATTGGTGTTATTTTCCTATGTTTCACCTATACTTAAAGCACAAGTCAGGAGAATGACCGGTACTGATAGCATCTAACACACATTAAAAACAGACAATAGAAGCTGAAGAGTAAATTATCAAAAATTAGTGACTTTCCATTGTTAATCTTTGGATTTCAGATTATTTAATCATCATGAGAATAGAAAACTTGTTTTATTTTGTTTTGCGATTACAGATGCTCATATTAATTTACAAGGCAGTTTGTTGAGTGAAACAAATATCTGAGCTAGTTCACAAACACCAATGAAAACATTAATCTACTTCTTGTTATTCCCTGAAAGAAAAATAAGTTGTTGTTGTGGTTTTTTTCCTCCTTAAAGCACACAAGTGGAATACAGGTGTTATACAGGAGATTCTGGCACTCAAGGCAGCTTCCCCTAGGAGATGAGATGGTTTGGCAGCTACAGAAAACTATATATAGCATTTCCAAGGGCACATGAACATTGGAAAGCAAGACTTATTCTTGTGTTCTGGTCTTCCGGACTGTTTCCTGTACCATAATAACCAAATTATCCATATTTTAAAGCCAAATTCAGCTTCCATTAAGTTCATGTAATTATGAAACATCTCACTAACTTCTAAGGAGTCTGATCAAGTTCTGATGGATTAACTTAGTGTCCTCTCTCATCTTTTCATTTACCGCTTGGTTCATCATCCCAACACCCAATCCTAAACTTCCATATGAAACCTAGAATACTCCTGCATAGTAATAATACAGTATTCTGCAGAGACTGATGAAACAAATGTTTGTTGGAAAATAGTTTTCGTAGTTGTATCAAGTCGGTGTGATTAAAATAGTTTCCCATTAAAATAATTTGTTCATAACTTTTCATATCTATATTTGTTTGTCGATGGTCATGTATGCAATCTGAGATCAAGCTGAAAACTGAATCTTAATTGTGTACTTAATCACATTCCCATCCTTCACAATCTGTTGTCGCTGTCTAATATGCATTGACTCTGGATTCTACTATGCATTTTTTATTAATGGCTTTATATTTATGTCTGGACAAGTTTTAAATTCAGTTTGAATAATAAACAACATTTAAGATAGCCTTTTTTTTTGTAATTTAGATAGACAGTTCTTTTAAACTGCACACCCCGTCTTTCTCAATTCCACCTGCAGACAAAAATCAAGACCTCTCAAGCTCTAGTGATATTGATGGAAGTGGCAAAATCCAAAATGTCGCTATTGAATTGAAGAGGTTAATGAATTCTGCAGTACTTTGTTATTTCTGGCTCTTTTTAATTTCCCCCCTCCAAAAACAGATGGTCTACCTCTCAAAGGTATTCAGGATACCATTTTCTAAAACATAAATGATAATGATATGTAATATGATTGTAAAACCAATATGGGCTTCGTACAGCCACATTTCTGATTTTAAATTGAAGGGGGAAATATAAACTAATTATTAGGTCAAGTAACTCTTTGGAACCATTCTCTGAAATAAAGGCAACATCAAAACATTTTATCCGAAAAAAAGAAATGGCAAATCATCACAAGAGAAAGTGCCTGAACACACTCCTCATGTCAGATTCTACACTGTTTCCGAATGTTAGGACTTTTCATATACTGTATTGTGATAATAAAAAGAGTTGAGAGCTACACCAGAAGATTACATAAACAAAAAATGTATGTTTTGTCTAGTCTAACAGGAGTCTTGAACAAAACAAAACAAACACCAGTTAGTATCCATTATTTCATACCCAGATGTTTCCTGTGCACCTGCAGTTGTCTCTAGTCCTGAATTCATGAGCTATAGTATTTTAACAGCCTCTCATCAGTTGGTTTGAGAATTTTCTTGTCTGCCATGTTCACGATCCAGCCTGGAGCAAGACCAAAAAATATCTGTCTAGGATCCTTGCGTGCGCTTAACATTTTGAAGAGTTCATCCTTCGTTATGTCTGGTAAGACGTAGCCATATTTCTTGGCAAGTTCAAGCCTGGCTTCTGCAACCTTCGATGGATCTGCCAGGTATCCCCGATTCTTTGCATCTGTGTAGTAACGGACTAAATCTTCAGGTGGAAGCATTCTCTTTGGAATAGGCTGGCCACGCAGAAAAAATACTACTGGCTTAATTAAAATTTCTGTGGACAAACATGAAAGACAATTAGGTATTATGCTCCATAATACATATTTAAAGATATTAAGTAACACCTTATTTAGTGTTTTGTGCTAAATAAGTTATTAAACTCTTATTAAAAAGTACCATGCAAAAAAACAAATCTTAAGAATTTTCTTGTTCAGAATGAGATAGTGTTTTACAAATTTCACCTAAAAAAAACCAAACAACTCTGTTTAACTGATATTTATAGTGACAATCCAGATGAATCATTACTTCTAATACATTTAGAATGACTACTTTGGTAAGATACCATAACTAAGCTAAAAGACACCATTTATTTAAAGGAATGACTTCCAGGTAAAAAGCAATGCATTTGCATGGCTATTTACACAGTGTACCAACAAATGTTAGTATTTTAAATAAAGAATTGATGGCATGTGTATCTATTTCATCATTTGTGAGACTACCCTCTCAAGTTTTACTGAATTTGGCAAAAGACATTCTGGATCTTTTTAACCTTACTATTTTTATTATTTTCTGGATTGGAAAAAGAGAACTTGTATCACTCCAGAATAACATATTTTGCAACTAAAAAAGTCTGTTCCTCCTGTTCTCAGCCTCATTCACACATGAAAGCTCCATTATTGTCAATAAAAAACACATGAATGAATATTAGGCAGGATGCAGCCTCAAGCAAAGCAAAGCTTCATTCTTCAGTGAAAGTGTTCTGAAAACAATAGCCATTTTGACTAGAATGATTCTGAGCTTCCGTAACTTATTTCCTCACTTTAAGTGGAAAAATATTTTAAATTAAAAATATAAATATCCGCAGTTCTTTTAAAATCTATTTTTTTCCTGAATTTTCTCAAGGTTATTAAACACTTGGAAAAGTTGGAAGAAAAAAATTCAAATAAAGAGTCTTTATTAAGTTGGTAAATGACAATAACACTGGTAGGGCTAAACAAGTGAACAGTTTAAAAAATAAAGACTCCAAACTGAGGATGCATTACAGTTCAACATTTGTACAACAATGTGTTGTTGAAATTTTTAGAATAGAAGTGGATGATTTTACAGGAAGAACTATGTTTGAAACTTTGATTTGGATCATTTAATCTTTGCACAATCAAAACAACAACAAAAAAAGTCACAGATGAAAATAAATTCTTACCCAAACTCCTTGGATCATAGAATGATGTTGTAACAACACCTCCATTTTTTTCTATGGCTGCAATCGCTAATTCAGATGCCCTCTGAACTTCAATATTTACTTTTGCTGCAAAGATATCAGCACCCTGTAAATTTCAACACATATTAGAGTAAAATTAAAACAAGTGGTTTTGGACATAAATTTATTCTTCTCGGCAAAGCTGTAAGAAACATTAAATCCTGCAAAACATTATGATGTGTCTGTTCCCTGCACCAAGACAAGTAACCAAACTGTCCTCAGTGTGAATAAAAAAAGTTTGCCTGTCCAAGGTATTAATACATTTCTTTCAGTACATTCTAGGCTTCTGTTCTAAAATACTAGTTCAACCTCTTGTTATGTGTGACTTAACTACTACGTTTGTAGTCTCTCAGGTCTTAATACACCATCTTGGCTTTTTTTGCTAACACACAGTGCCCTCTTGTGGTGTTGTTACCACAAAAATCCAACAGCAAACTAATTTTAAATGGCAAAGATGCTTCCAACACAGAGGAAGGTCAATCTGGCAGCCTGGTATGGAAAATTGAAGACCCAAGGCTTTATATGCCTGAAGTAATAAATATCCTGTACGCATACCTCCTCCACCAGCTGGACACCATAATCCCTTTTGAGAGGTTGCACTGTTACACCTCTGGCATTAGTGAGCTGCGTTAAGTCAATTGGTTGTGTGGGATCAACTCTACCCAAATCAATCAGGTACTGCAGCCTCTGAAGACTGAGCGGTTGATACTGACGTCTGCAGCTGGGGAGAGAAAAATAAAATAAAACTCAAACAAAACAATGATAAATTTACAAAATTAAAGCTTTAATAGCAACTGGTTAACTGAGATACATCACAGTGTACTTCATTTTCTACCTACTCCTAAAAATACCAAGTGTTTAAAACACACTCACCTGTAAGTCAAAATTTTAAGTTTAATGCAAATACAATCCCTAGTTACAGCCCAAGACTCCATTATGCCTTCAGGTTTGCTCACACACCCCCACTCCAATATGATATTAATAATTTTGCTGTTGCTGAGCTAATTTTACTCCAGAATATCTCTCCACCTCCTGGCTGGCTTAAGGAATTAAAGAAAAAACAAAACAAAACAAAACAAAAAAAAAAAAAAAAAGAAAGAGTCAGCGTTTCTTGGTAAGCCAACAAGATTCTAAATAACTACCATCTTCAAAGTGAATCCAGCCTGGTAGCTTCACTTAAACATTCAGAAAATCTGTCAAAAAAAAATCCTCTCCTCCCATACAAATTTAGTCCAAGACTATCAGCCAAACTCTGTATATGCTGATGCATCACTTGCCTATCTCCAACAAGATTTTTTTTAGTCCACTACCACTCTACATCTCACAAGTATTGAATGGAGTCTTCCTCAAAATACCACCAGGGGAGAGAAACTTTGAGAAAATATGCATTAAGCTGTATCCCCAAAGGAAACTAGAATATTTTGTCAATAGACATCAGCTTCAGCAGAACCCACTTTTGCATTTTATAAAGTTCAAGCTTTACTATGCGAGCCAATCCACACTGTTCAGCACGCTCCCATCCTGTCATGATAGTGTTGCTCAAGTGCAGTTACAGTGTTCACTAGAAAAACATTTACAATGGCCTGCCATTGAAATTTTGCCCATAACATTGAAAAGAAATTACAGAGTAGTTTTTTTGTTCCCACATGCTGTCAGATGCAGTTAAAAACAGCAAGACCCTATTTCTTGTCACTGTAGAAACTTGGAATTTTTTGCTGTTGATTCTTCACAAACATGTGACCGCTGTTGACGTAACCTCAGTGTCTGCATTCTGCAGTGTTTCCTTCGTAGGATCTACACCATGTCTTCACCTATTGGAAGTACTCCTTTCAGAAGAAAATGACAGTACGTGGAAATACAGTTTGAATCATGCTTCAAAACTGGAAAGACTGACAGAGAAAAAACTTTCATCATCAGGACAGGTAAGTTATACTCCACGCATAAAGAATGGAAATTTAAAAATACACAGCTACTTGATGAAGTTATAACAGCAAATGGATGTTTAACAATTTTCAAATGAATTCACAAGTCCTTTCATTCTTGAACTGTCTGCGAGGTGTGGCATATTTTTCTTACTACTGCCTCGAACAACTTCTCTATCCATACAATGCTTTCATGACCATACCTAAAAGCAACCAGGGTGACCAAAGTAAAAAAAAAATGCTATCTTAAAAAACAAAACCAGCTTTAAACAATAACAAAACGAACCAACCAAACGTGTAATTGAGAATGTAGTGGAGGAAACTAATAAAAAACTGGCATACAGATCTCCAGCTAAGAACAGTGACTGGTTAGAAGAATAATTTTAAACATTAAAAAGCTGAAAGAGGGGCATGGCATAAACTAGAACATCATGTGAAGGGGATAGAAGTGTCAAACAAGGCAGAATGACTGAGGAGAACAATAGTCAAAGATGACTTAATGGCTTCATCCAATGGATTTTATATTAAAGAGCTTGTTAAGATCCCAAGTGGACCAGATAGGAGTGCAGATAAAACCCGCAGTTTTGCAGGGCTAAATAAATAAATAAATAAAATAAAATAAATTGTCATGAAGTAGAATTGCTTGGCTAGCAGTAGAGCAGGTAAATGAATGAAGCAAAGGGAGATCACAAAGCAAGGCTTTGGATTACACCTCCATGCCCAACATCCTCACTCGAGCCAATGGGACTGTTCCCAGTCATTTCAGCAGGTTATCTGCTGTGCAGACAGACTACAGGAGAAACAGATACGTGTGGAGGAGTGGTCTGAGAGAAGAAATACACTCAGCTGCAGCAGGAAGGGAGACTGCTATATATGAGGGGTTATGCAAAGAAATGGGCAAATAAGCAGAGCTGTAAACCAACAGAACATAATTCATTTTAAAAAATAATCTCACAAGAAATGGAAGATGCTGCTGGTAAGGGAGCTAACAATCAAGAGGAATGTCTCATTTTCAGTGAGGTCTGTTTTGGCATATTGCATTCCAGCTTCAGAAGAAAGACCAAGCAAAGCAGACAACAATTACTTTCTGACTAAACGTGAAGAAACTTACCTATGTCCCTCGTTAAACCCGTATTTTGGTATGGCCAAGTAAAATGGAGTTTGACCACCCTCAAAGCCTAATCGGGGGCGATTTCCTCTTTGTCTTTCTCCTTTATGACCTCGACCACACTTCCTGCCTCCATATCTTCCACGGCCACGTCTTTTCTCCTTGAAAACAATCAATGATACATTCAGGCAACTACTTTGGCAATAAGTATAAAACATAAGATTTCAGGGATCCAAACAACAAGCAAAATACTAATTCTTCAGGAAAAATAAAGTAATAGCTCTTTTATAAGGGGAAAACTTATCAGAAAAGCAGTTAATGTAATTTTTGCAGAGCACAGCTCTAGGTAGACACCACAAATAGTCTGAAACTTTACATGAACACATATTGCAACAAAATGAATACCAGTACCGAATCCTACACCTTACGCCCTGCGTTCTCCAAGTTAGGGAATTTTCCTGAATTACTATTGATATTTCCTGTATCACGAGAAAGTTGCTCAGTGCTCAGAAGTTTCCAAACGCTGACAATGAAAACAGGTAAAAAAAAAAAAAAATAAATAAAATCAATTCTAATTCAAGAGGCAGGGGAACAGGCTATATATACTATGCACATATGATTCTTTCATGGACAGACTTTCTAAAGTAACACTACAGTCATAAGTAGCAGTTCAGCAATCTTCTTGCACTCAGCTCCTATTTCTGCCAGCAGATGCACTTGCATAGCTAAATGGTGAATGGGATAAGCAAAGCTAAAACTTTTTTCTTTTTTAATTTAAAATCTAGGTCAGTTGCACCATTCAGTACAATTCATGGGTATGCAAATATCTATTGGATTACAAAACCAGCAGTAAGCAAAGGTGGAAATGAGCAACTCGGAGCCACTGCTACTAAATGAAACGGTGCCAGCTGACACTGACCTAATAAAGTTTTCTGTGTAAGGTGACTTTATTTAATTCATATACTGAAGAATCTGCAGCACTAAGGCTCACTTTGATTTCTTCACACTTTGTCAGGGATAAGACAGAGCCACAAGGTTCAGAATCCTTGCTGCTGTGCCACATGTGATAGAGCTCACTGTTCAGCTCCAGGAGGCACAGTCACATTGCTTTGATGGATCCATTTGATCTTACAAAGCTTTTCCCATTTAAACTAACATTCACTGGAGCATGAACGCATATGGAACGAGCAATGTCATGCTGCTGACTAGTCTCATATTTGCACACCACAATTCATACATTCGCTATTTTCCATCATGTTCCTTAATGTTAATCAGTCGGGCTGGGATACATGTAAAGCAACACAGTATAAACAGCATTTGTACTGCTTCTAAGCTAACTTTGGTTAAGTCACAGCATAGTCACTGTTGGATCAATAATAATGTACATAAATAATTACTAAAGAGACTACAGTAAGCCTCTTCAGCTTCTCATTTTATGTGTTCAGAGCTCAGATGGCCAAACTTCGAGCACCGCTAACCCTACAAACCACTCTGTGCAGTTAAACTGCAGTACAGAATACTCAGCAAAATGCAGGTCTGAAAACTGCTCATTACATCACGCTATTTGATTATCAGCCTAACACCACAAAGACATAACATTTGATGTTTTATGCTCTTTATTATGTCTGTAAGGTTTCCAAAGTTATGGAGCACTTAATGTGCATTGAAATATTAGTAGAAAAGTTCGTATGGACATATATCAGAAAAAAAATACATTAATATATTTGAAACATCATCTGACCTAAGATGCACAGCTTACCTGTATTAATATTAAACAGCGTAGCATTCAAGTGCGGTTTTATGCTAGACCAGACTATCCCTGCCACCAAAGGAAGCTGGCACACTAAGCTTCTTTACTCACAGTGCTTCCTGTGCTGACACAAGAAGTTGTGTGGCTCTGTGTTGGACAGGTCAGGGAATTAAAGTAGATGAAAACTAATTTTTGCCTAACTAGTTTTCAGCTGTTTTAGTTCCTTGCTTTGGCTCACCACACAACCTCCAGCAGCAGAGAGCACCTGGAAGCAAAGAGAGGACACTTCTGGTCCACCCACCCTTTCTGGCAGCTGCCTGTACACACACCAGATTACATCGTGACTCCAGTTAATACAAGTACACCCACAATATCTGGTCACAAATGGAGCGTAATCAGTACATTGACCAGATTTTACATTGTTAGAGGAGCCAATTAAAACCTTTTTTCCCACAACTTCTGTTTGTGAAGTCAAATGCTCTTAAACCTGCACTGCTTACTTGAGAACTTAATTAATCACAAAAAACGACTGTCAGGCACAAAAAAACCAAAACAAAACAGAGAAACAGAGCTGAGTTCACTTGTACGAACTCTAACTGAAGGTAAACAGTTAGCAGTAACATGAGCAAAAAATGCTAATTTCCTATACAGAGCTGCGGGTTACTTGCCAAAGACTCAGTGAGTGTAGACAAACCTCTACTTTCAAGATTTAAAAGAAAAAAAGTTTTCCTCAACCCAAAAGCCACCTTGAAAAATGAAGAGTCCTGAGACCAAACACTGTCAGGAAAGCATCAGTTCCAGTAAAACTCAAGTTTAAATTGTTTCATAACTTCTAGATGATAAACCTGAAAGCATTATTTTGGAGCCTGCATTGACTTGAAAAACCTTAGTAATCACCACTCCAGTCCTGCACAGTGCTGCTTCTTCTAGCTCTGCTTGACTCTGGCCAAGCTGGGTGTTCATGGCTTCAAGAGAAATAACTTGACAAGGGAACCCCAACAGCTGCAGAGGGGAGAAGAATTTCCACTTTCTTTTCTTGTCACAGGTTTATGAGGTTGCAACTATGCAGCACTCACCAGCTCCATATGCATCTCTAGGGAAACTTGACAATTGACAGGGAAGTGTTGTTTGGTGCTCCCTGTCAGTTCTCTAATTCTGTGACTTGAGCCCTTGAACCTCATCCCCCTGCTCACTGATACTTCCCACAAATCAGGTGGGTTTCTCCATGATTGCTCTTCTTTACTCCCCAATTACTTTACAACGAGACATGGGAGATAACATTCAGTTTTGTTTTTGAGAAAGCAACAGGGAAAATAAGTGCTGGCTGGTATCACATTCCTTTTCAAGCTTTTTTTTTAATCCTCCTTTTTCAAGTATATTACCCCATCTCATAAACATTTGGTATTCTATAGTTTTTATGGTTTCTGCTTGTCCCCCAGTGATGGTCCTGAGGTTTAGCTAGAGCCACTCCTCAGCCAGTTCTCTGTGGGGATGGGCACGCACACCGGCTACAAGACATAAAAACGGCACGAACAGGGCCAACACACACAACACTGCCACCCACTCCTCAGCCTTCCCACGCCTATTCCGGCCAGGCCGCTCTCCTGGGCCTGCCGCAGCGTCCTTAAAGACCTTCTGACAGCCCTCGAGGCAGCCGCCACCAGGGCCGGGCGTGCCCGCTGCCGAAGAGCCCTGCCGCGGGAGGGAAAGCGTGCCTACGAGCCGCCCGACGAGCTGCAGGCACTCACCCGCTTCTTGGAGCCTGGACTGGGCCTTAGGTTGGCCAGGCTGACTCTGGGCAGTGACCGCAGCAGCTCCAGGGCCTTGGTCCCGCCATTCCCACTCATGTCCGCTCGCCTCCCAAGGGCAGCAGCAAGGCTGGTCCGGGTGAACTGCTTTACGGCAGAACCGTAAACCACACCTCCCGCGCCTTCCCAACAGTGTCGCGCAGCCTCCACCGCCGCCGGCAGGGCGGGGCAGGGAGTCAGTCACCCGGTAGCGCCGGGGTGCGGGGTGACCCGAGCGAAGAACTGAATGAGGGAAGCTGCTGCTGAGAAGATACAGAGCAGAAAGGCCGGTTCTCGTTGTGAAAGTCACCCGGTCCCTCTCAGTGCCACATCCCACGCTCCGTCCTGAAACTGCTCTTTGAGCAAATTGTTCCTCTGGGTGGAATCTGCTGCAGGTCACGTCTGGGAGAAAAGGTCACACCACAGCTCTCCCTGTTCCAACAGAAAATGGGTGAAGTGGGAGAAGGCTCCAAAGAGACCATATTGCAGCCGTTCAGTACTTAAAAGGGACCTGTAAGAAAGATGGGGACACACTTTTTAGCAGGGCCTGTTGCGATAGGACAAGGGGTAATGGTTTTAAACTACAGGGCCCCATCCCTGGAGACATTCAAGGTCAGGCTGGACAGGGCTTTGAGCAACCTGATCTAGTTGAAGATGTCCCTGCTTATTGCAGGGGGGTTGGACTAGATGAGCTTTGAAGGTTCCTTCCAAGCCAAACTGTTCTACAATTCTATGAAATCAGTGAGTTTTAACATGAAATCTGACCCCCTTCACAAAATAAACACACAATGCAACAATACACATGAAATGCCATGACAAACATCTTACCTGAGTCCTGAAGGGAACGACCTATTAGAGAGCCGTGTAGGAAAAAGAGACCTGGGGGTCCTGGTGGACAGCAGGATGACCATCAGCCAGCACTGTGCCCTTGCGGCCAAGAAGGCATCCTGGGGTGTATTAGAAGGGGGGTTGTTAGTAGGTCGAGAGGGGTTCTCCTCCCCCTCTACTCTGCCCTGGTGAGACCACATCTGGAATATTGTGTCCACTTCTGGGCCCCTCAGTTCAAGGACAGGGAACTGCTGAAGAGAGCCCAGCACAGGGCAACAGAGATGATTAGGGGACTGGAGCATCTCCCTTATGAAGAAAGGCTGAGGGAGCTGGGGCTCTTTAGTTTGGAGGAGACTGAGGGCTGACCTTATTAATGTTTATAAATATGGAAAGGGTGAGTGTCACGAGGATGGAGCCAGGCTCTTCTCGGTGACAACCAGTGGTAAGACAAGGGGTAATGGGTTCAAACTGGAACACAGGAGGTTCCACTTAAACATGAGAAGAAACTTCTTATCAGTGAGGGTAACAGAACACTGGAACAGGCTGCCCAGGGGTGTTGTGGAGTCTCCTACTCTGGAGACATTCAAAACCCACCTGGACACACTCCTGTGTAGCCTCATCTAGGTGTTCCTGCTCTGGCAGGGGGATTGGACTAGATGATCTTTCGAGGTGCCTTCCAATCCCTTACATTCTGCGATTCTGTGATCTTAGCCACCAGCATGGGAAAAATACAGTTTAGAGCATGCTCTGCCTTGTAAAGCTGTCACTACTTTAAGCAGAACCTTGAAATTGGGTAGAAAAACATTACTCACATGATTGATATCTCACTGTAAAGGGACAGCCAGCTTACAAGTCTTTAAAAGCTCAGAAGCTCAGTTCCCTGAACATTTCTCTGTAACCCGCAGGACACTCCACACCAGCCCAGGCCGTCTCACTGCTCTGTGACTCATGAATCCCCTGTCCCTGCAGAGCTCATGTTTCTCCAGCAACCCTGAGCCATGCTGGCAGCAACCAGGAATCCAGGTAAGGTCATTCCAGACATATCGACTAAAAGATTTTAAAATGTTAGAATCATAGAATCAATTCAGTTGGAAGAGACCCTCAGGATCATTGCGTCCAACCATGACCTAACTCTAGCACTAAACCATGTCCCTAAGAACGTTATCTAAATGCCTTTAAACACTTCCAGGACCGGTGACTCTACCACTTCCCTGGGCAGCCTGTTCCAATGCCTGACAATGCTTTCCAGGAAGAATTTTTTCCTAATATCCAATCTAAACCTCCCCTGGTACAACTTGAGGCCATTTCCTTTTGTCCTATCACTTGCTACTTGGGAGGAGAGACCAACACCCTCCACACTACAACCTCCCTTCAGGTAGTTGTAGAGAGCAATAAGGTCTCTCCTCAGCCTCCTTTTCTCCAGGCTAAACAAGCTCTGGCTTGTTTAAACAGGCTCTTTTCTGTGCTAAACAGCAGACTTCTGACCTCCTAGGCTGGAGGTTCACCAGGAGGCCACTTCACAGAAGTGACATTTATGTGGTAAATAGCACGGTAGAGAGGGAAAACAAAACTTTGTTCATGTTCCAAAAGGATTTTCTGCAGCAAGAATCAGGTTCAGTGTACTTGATAAGCACCTAGCATAATCTGAAGTTCCTAATGTTTTAGGAATCTTTCATTCATAAACTGTATTTTCATAACAGATTTGAGTCAGGTACAGTACACGAGGCAAGAACACACACTAAAGGAGGGATAAATCAGAACACAAAAAGCTACCTGTGAAAATAACCCAATTTTGTCAATAACAGGGACCCCCAGCAGCAGTACTATGCATCAAAGCAGCCTAATAATCACAGCAAAAGAGAGTGCGTGTTTAATGTTACACCATTGGTGCAAAGACTTCTGCAATATATTTTATGCAGCCATGCTGATAAGAATATTAATGTTGTTGAGCAAAAGCTTTGTAGAAAAATGTCCCTGCTGCTTATGGAACACACCAGTGGGAAGGAAGGATGTGAAAGAAGGATAGTGTGCGTTCAGCTGCTGCTTGAGCTGCCAAAATAGCATCTATGTCAGCCAGATAGCACCCGGCAAATACAATGAGCAGATTGACTTTCTGGGAGGAAATATCTGACAAAGATGTATGGAATAGAAGACAAAGAACAAAGTATTTCATTTTGATAGAAATGTGTTTTCCATATTTATTCGGAGTCAGTCTAAATATTCGGAATGGACAGGACCGATCCAATAATTTCAATACAGAGTGCATGAATAGCCTAATACATTTCAAGATGAATAAGAATAATTGACTCTTTGGCTGTAAACCAAGAGATTTAATTTGGTGATGAAGGAAGGCATCTGATTTGCTGAGGACAAATGAGTTCTGTCTAACAATGCTGTTTGCTGTATATATGCTGGTTTTCCTGTTTCCTATTACTTGCTAATTTATATTTACCTATTTAAGAACACTGCAATTTCCCTTTTCCCCTAAGCCTTATAATACAGTATAAAAACGATTTTTACAGGAACACTCAAACCACAGACATGTACAAATTAGACTATAAAAGTGCAATATAATCTGACAGATGTATCGGGCTACTCGAAAGCGAGTTTTAAAACACTGGAAACCCGAATACAGGCGCAGCTTTGCAGAGCCTGACTTCCAAACAGCGTGCGCAGACTCGTCACTCTTCAACACACCGGGCTTCAAGCGGACTTTCCCAGAAGGGTTTCCCTACTAGGCGTTCGCTGCCGCCGCTACACCCGAAAGCTCTGCCGCACTTGACGCCGCCGCCGCCGCCTCCTCTCACACTCAGCGGGCCGGCCCGGGCAGACACGTCCAAGGCCGGGGGAGGAATCGCGGGTCGCTGCCCCGGCTCTAGGGAGGCCGCGTTAACGTTTCACGTCAGGTTCGCGGCCGGGCGGCAACGACTCCCCTCAGCCGCGCGACCGCCCGGCCGACACCTGTCCCGCCAACGCGGCGGTAGCCAATCAGCTCCAGGGAGGCTGCCCGGGAGCGAGGCGGGACCGCGCCTGGGGGAGCGGGTGGGCGCGGGGCTGTGGGCACCAGGCGCGCTCTCTCGCCCGCAGCTGCCGCAGCGCCCCCGGCTGCCGCCCGCTCGGCCGCGCCCCTCCCAGCCCGCCGCCCGCCTCACCCCGCCCTCCTGGCCCGGCGCCCGTCCCGCCTCCCCGCTCCTGGCCGCTGTCCCGCTGGCCGCCTTGCAGCCCGGTGTATGTGCGGCAACAACATGTCGGCACCGCTCCCCGCCATCGTTCCGGCCGCCAGGAAGGCGACGGCTGCCGTGAGTGCGGGCAGGGGTGCGAGCCGCGGGGAGGCGCCGGCGGGCAGGGGTCCGCCCTGGCGGGTGGCGGCCCCCGCCGCGCTTTGTTCTCTGCCGTGACCTCAGCCGCGGGTGGGGGGCGGCCGCAGCGGCCCCGCGGCCTGAAGGCGACGCCGCGGTTACAGGCCCGGCGGTGAGGGGGTACGGCGGGGCGGCCCGGGCAGGCTGACAGGTCTCCCCTGTTACCTTACCGCAGGGCTCGGGGCCGGGATCCCGCTCCACTCGCGGCCGGAGTCAGCGCCGGCGGGGGAAGGTCACCGGTGTCGGCGGGGGCCCCGCGGCGCCGTGTGGCGGCCCAGGGCGGGCGCGCCCGCTGATGGCGGCGTGGAGGCCGGGGGGAGCGCCGGGTGGGAAGTGAACCAAGCGGAGTTTTCCTCAGAGAAAGTCGTGTCGTGCTTCGAACTCCGTGTGATTTTGCGTGGGCTCTGTGGTTCGTGGGTTGGGTGAGTTTATTGTTTAGTGATCTTAAACCACCGTGTTGTTGTGTTTTGTTTTTTTTTTTTCCTTTAGGTCATTTTCCTTCATGGACTGGGAGATACCGGGTACGTATTCTGATCTGTTGCATACTTAGTAGTTACTACCGTTTCAGATATAAGGCTGCATGTTTTAAAGGTATGGGCTGTTAAAAAGTTATTTAAGGTTCTTATTTTGCCCTTACTTGACTTTAGTGGCTAAAAACAGGTGAAACTTCATGTATGTTTGAATGATGGTGACAGCTATTTATTTAAAATTTCCCAGTGTAACTCTTCAAAAGCTTCTTCTTTCTTTTCTGTCACTTACCTAATTTGCTCTGAATGTGTTCACTCTTTTGTTCTTGAGTTGAACTTGGTGGAAAAATAACTCTGTGGGTTTCTGATCTTTCACTTCCCTGAGCGTGAGCTTCTTGTATTTCTTGTGCTTGTGTAAATCTGGACTTCTCTTTTTTCCAGACTTGCGGATTGCTGATTTGCTAGGAGCTGCAGTTAGGCCATGATTTCTTCTTCAGTATGCCACACATTAAAATCCAGGCTTAGTTACTCATCTGTGTGAACTCCTAAGTAGTCACCTAGTGTCTACAGGTTTCTTTCTCTGAAATATGGTCTTCAGACTCCAAAAAAACACCCCCAAACAATCTGTGAATTACCTTGTTTGCCTTGTTTGTGTCATTTCCACATTTGAGTAAAAACAGAAAGAGTAGGGAATTTCTGGGAGGCGTGTGTTTCACTTTAAAGCTTGTGTGTTTCGAGGTATAAGCATACATTCATTAAAACCATTGAATCAACAAGTTAGGAGTGTGTTGAAACTATTTTTGGTAGAAGACTTCAGAGGAATTGGTACTTAGATACTGAAAATAAGCATGAATGCTTTGTGTATTGTGCTCCATTATGAGTGCAATTATATAGGTTTTTTTTTTAGGAACTTAATTTTTTTTATGTGTAGTTTGAATGTTGCCTCTAGATTGCAACTTGCAATGTTTAAGACAAACTTTTTCTGGAGAACTTAAAAAAAAAAAAGGTAAGCTGTCAAATTTGAAACATGAGTAAGCTGGACATTTAATAAGTTAAAAGAGTGAAGTCTATGCACTTGCCAGTATTCTACAAGTGGAGATGTTTGCTTTCATTTGTTGTGCTGACCCACCACCTTGTTTGCATTGTCTGCTGGTTACACACAGCTGAGGCAGCAGGACTGCCTGTGTCTTGGCACCACATGTTCAGCAAATGATTGTAGAATCTTTGGAGTCTTTGGAATTTGAGTCCTTCCAAATCAAGTTGATGTTGGTTTTGGCAAAAAAAACAAACCACAAAGATTTGCTCTTTAACATAAATTGTATTTCTTATACAAATGTTACGCAGTTTCAAGGTTGCAAATGCACTGGGCACACTGGAAATATATGCATTAAGTTATAACACCTCTGCAAATACGGTGATTGAGCTGTATTTGTTCCTCTAGTTCACTGCAGATCAGATGAGCCTAAAACTGCCTTTGACATACTGCCAATTTTTTTTTTTTTTCAAAAAAACATAGGTCTGACGGGAAAAATAATTGTTTGAAGAGAACTAATTAACAATTTTATAATTTCATACAGTTTAAACTGACCTACTTCACATGATTTTTTTAAAATTACTTGGTTCAGTTCACCAGCTGTAATTTTCTTACTCTGAAAAATGTCTAATAGAGGTTATGTTCTTTTTCTTTCTTAGTTCCTATATAAATGGCACTTAACGATTGGTACATACTTGTCAAAATCTGAACAAAAGGTACAGCATAGAGGATTGTTCTGAAGAGTCTGCTTAAATGTGCATACAATATTGCTTTCCAAGTTTGTAAATTAATCTTTATAGTTGGCTAAAAAAAGTCTTATTTCTCCTTTAGATTTTTATTTGGCCTTCTATGATACTGCAAATATGCAAGAATTATCAACCACAATTTGTTAATGGTATATATTTTTATGGATTGGCAGGAAGTAGGCTGAGATATGCAGCCAGTGTTTCAAATGTCTGTGCTCTCTGCGTGTTTGAAATGTCTTTAACTTTAGGTAGCACACGTTAACTTTTCAGGGTGATATTAAAACTAAGCCAACATGCTTTTATGGCTTGCCTGGTGTTGGTCTGATTAGTTCTGCTGTGTCACTGACAAGTTTGTTACAGGTGCTTTCTGCTTAGCATCAGCTTCCTAGTGGATGAATTAGGAACACCGAATAATGAGAAAAATCGGGAAATACAGCTACTCTGGCATGTTTTTGAAAGCAAAGTGCAGGCACAGGCATTGGTTCTACACAGGTTCAGATTTGGGTGAAGCTCAGTTCATGTCTAGATGAGCCCTGGAGTGAGTCATTTGGAGCTGTTCATTTAAGTTAGGGTTTTCAGTTTTCTGGTTTGTGGGAAGCTTGATAGCTCATCTGCTGTGCAGATCTTGCGTTATTCTCTGCATTCATACAGCATGTGCTTGAGATTAAAAAACTCCCTGCAATCCAAAGCGGTGTTCATGACTGCCTGAATCTGAGAGCATTCACTCTGAGCCAGAGTTAATAGGTCTGATTGTTTAGGTTGGCTCCATGTGGATTTAGCTTGGATGTCAGTTTGCTTCTCTCCTGCATCAAGAAATTTGGTTCAGAAAAAGCAAAGCTGGTTGTGAAAGAAGCTGCTTTAACTCTACAGGAGCAGCAAAGCAGCCTGTGGGCCAGAGCTGTCTGGAAGCAGGATAACTGTGTTTGTGTGTTGTAGCCCCCAAGTTGATAAACTAGCCAGATGCTTTGCCTGGAGCCACAGTGGTATTTCTTCAGCTGTGCCGTGACTGTGATAGTTAAATTAGATAAAATGTCTCTGGCTATATACAACAAATATTCAGAGGCAGAACAAACCTTATAAGTTTAGTACTATATTCATAGCATACTGCAGTTAATGTAAAAATTTTCTACAAGTGTGTTTATATTGATTTAATTCAGCATATTTCACACTTGCGCTGTGCTGTTGCACCAACTTAGAAATAAGAGCTAAGCCAAAACATAAATGCAATTTAATATATTTTTTTGTTGGCAGGCATGGATGGTCAGAAGCACTTGCAGGTATCAAAAGCCCCCATGTGAAATACATTTGTCCACATGCGTAAGTTTGTAACTTTTCTTGTTTTACATTTTTCTGTAGAGTTATTTATTAAGACACTTGCACAGATGAAGTCAAATAGGATTTGGATGTCTCTGCATTTTGCTGTTATATTAAAAAGCACTCTAAAGTAATGTTGGTACTATTAAATGTTCTTCTATTTTAGGAACTGCCGTGTGTTTTACTTTATGGTAAAAGTGCATTTTTATTCATGTTTTGCCTTTGTTACTAATTCAGACTGAAAACATATTTGGAAAATGTTATGTGCAAAGTGAGATTGTTTTGACTTTGTTTTCACTGAGTTGAGTTGGTAGTTGCCTTTTTTTTTTCCCCCCCAACAGTCATTTATTAAAAGGAATATTTTTTAATATTTTACTGACCATCAAATATACTTCGCATTAGGTACATGTACTTCTTAAACTCAGGGGCATGTACAGTAGATGAAATTTCCCCGATACCTACAGCAAGTTTCAAATATTCACAGGATATTAATATTTTCAGCAAGTAATGCAATTTGAGCTGTCTGTGCAATTTGAGAAGTGAAATACTTCTAAACAGGGTCAGAAGTCAGTAAATAAAGCATTAAGATTTATTTAGTATTTACTTAATGATAGGAAAAACTAGTTAAGTATAATCTTAAATTATTTGAACACAAAATTGAGATTGTCTTTTGTTCCAGCAGTCTTGTGAGAAGTGGAGCAGGGATGACAGGGAGATAATAAGCAATGTTTTGGTGTATTACTGATTAGCCAGGCTGTGATTTATGTATTTCTTTTATCATGTGGGTGCACTTGCTGAACCATTCAGAAAGAGCTTAGCAATATCTGCTGTTCTCTTGGCTCTCCCTTTGTCTTCTTTCAGTCTTTCCCCACATAACTTCTATTCCTCGGTTTCAGTAGATTAAAACTATTGCCAGAAGTGATCCATGGCATAATCTCCTCCAGTTGCCTTGGTGTTGTCTGAAAAGCAGCCCAAGGGTGGGCATGAGCCCTGTGGTGAAGGCGGGTGCTGCTTCAGAGCAGGTTCAGCTGCTGAGAGAAGTGCCCATGGCCAGACTGGTACCCACCACTGCGCTGTGTCTGGCTACTTCCTCGGGTTTCCTGATGCTGCTGTGGAAGGTGCCTTCACCCACTGCGTGTGTGTATGGGGCTGTGATAAATAACTGTTACTTAGAAATAACTAAATGAGATATAGAGATATAAAAATATATAAAAATATATATATTGATGTGCATGCATTCATACACGTATATAAAGCAGACTGCTGATGCTTTGCTTGCTCTCCGTAGAGAATGATAGTTCAACCCAGAATATTAAATATGTTTGAGCTGGCAGGTTTTAAGAGAGATTTATTGAAGAGATACTACAAGGTAGCTAATGGTAATTATGGCTTAAAAATAAGACAGAATTAGGGGTATGTAATTTCATTATGTAACTGCATCTGCATTATTGAATTTCAGTGTATATCTTAATGTCAGTGATGTTCATTCTCATTTCTAGGCCAGTCATGCCAGTCTCTTTGAACATGAACATGGCTATGCCATCATGGTAAGTATTTGTTCAATTACAGAAGATGCTAATCAAAAGATAGCTAGGGGTTTGAACTCATTGTTCTTAATTAAAAATCATGAACAACCTGAATGGCTGGTTTTAATCACATGTGAGTATAAACAACTTTACTTTAGTTCTGTTATAAAAGGCCTCTAATGAGTATGCTCTAATTTTCTTTTTGTATCTGTGGTAATTGTTGTTCCTCAGGACTAATCTCTATGTCTTAAAATAGAAAGCCCACTTTATTTTTTTTAGTATATTAGTAAGTATAAGTATATTAGTAAGTATAGTCTATAGTCTGTATTGTGTATGAATTCATAGTAGTAGGGAATTGATGTAGAAATATTATTGCTACCAATGAGTAATGTTTGGGTCAGTAGGATATTTAGAAACTGTTCTTTAGAACATCCATTCTGAATAGAGAACAAGAAAAGTGTGGTAGATTTCAGTGGTCTTAAACCAGTCCTCTTAATGTTTTTATTTTTTTGTTTTTATTTTTTTTTCCTCAAATAACTTGTTTCATTTTTTCCTGTATTTCTTCAAACAGCCTTTTAATATTGTACATGCAATGGATAAATTGAAATTCGTGCTGATATTTTTGCAGCAAATACCAAAACTGAGCTTTGTAATCTGCAGTAAAGTACAGAAGACATTGAAATTCAGAAAAGCTTTGTTGACTAGTTCTAGACTTTTAGCAACATTCACAGATTGTCCACCGTTTCTTGTAACCTGTGAGTGGTTTGTAATAAAATGTCAGCTACCCTTTTTATCAGGAAAATATCCCAATTTTATTATTTTTGTTTTAAGGAAGTGGAATGGATGCTCTAATGTGTAATGCTCTTGTTGATATTTTTGTAAGGTTTGATATCATTGGACTTTCTCCAGATTCACAGGAAGATGAAGCTGGGATCAAGCAGGCAGCAGAGAATGGTATGCTTAGGAATACTTTTTTATGTCTTTAAAAGTACTTACATGTATTCTTAAAAATGAATTATCAGTCTGAAACAGATTTTATAAAGACAAAATTATTTGGGAAGGTAATATGTATATCTTGTGTTATTGCTGATCAAATTTAGCCAAGTGCCTTGTTCATTGTGGGTGGGTTGTTTGTGTTTGATTTTTTTTGTGTGGGTGTGGTTGTTTTGTTTGGTGGGGGTTTGTTTGTTTGTTTTGGTTGGGGTTTTTAAATTTTTTTAAACTACATGAGTAAATAGAGTAACTCACCAGCATAAACACTTCATACTATCAAATATGAAATGTACATGGGAACCAGTGTCCTTTTATTTAGAGAGCTTCTGGGTAGCACAGTATGTTAGAGCTGTATGAGCATCTACCTCTGATGCTGAGTGGTTAGAAGAGGATACCATCTTCCTGGTAGTGGGGCTTTTGCAAGATTTACTTGCATGTTTTTCTTTTTGGAAATGGTACAGTGACACTGGAATTTCTGATCATGCTCTAGATCTTTTGATACTTTTCAATGTACAGCAGACTAGATTTTCTTTCACTAGCTTTCTATTGACATCAGGGAGAAAGTTTCTCTCCTTTTCTAGACCTTCTACAGAACAGAGTGGTTTTTAACTACTGGCCTTTATTTATGTTGTAGTTAAAGCACTGATAGATCAAGAAGTAAAAAATGGAATTCCTTCTAATCGAATTATTCTGGGAGGCTTTTCTCAGGTAAGGTGTGATTGGAAAGAACTGTGTATTTTTCTGTGGAGGTAACCTAGCTTTCCTAACATGGGAAATCCAGGAACTTGAACTGAAAAGAACTGATGTTAGGTGCTTCTAAAATTTTAAAATGTCAGTTTTCCTTAACAAATGAAGTCTTTTAGTTTTATGCAAATAATTACTCTTCACTGGAAGATTACATATATGTGGAAAAAAAGTACTAAAATTAATAGCCTATTTAAAAGTCCTTATGCACCTAACTTACATAGCTTTGTTTGAAAATCTTGCTGGTGTTTTAAATTTCATTTGGTAGGTATTTGACAGTTTGGTTGTATTTGGGAAATTCTGTGGTAGGCAGGTTTATAGATTAATTAATTGATCCATACACCAGCTCCCTAGTCTGTGTGCAAGTAAATTAAAATATTGTAGTTGTGCTAATACTGTTGTGAGTGATAGTTCTTTGTTTTTGTTTTGTTTTCAAGCTCTTAGTTATGATAATTTGCTGTTTTACTTCTAATTGATCACATGAAATTAGATAGGGGGGTGAAGCATAATAAATGTACAGGAATATTTGTTTTAGTGCTGGTTCTAAGGAGGAATAGTTTGGAGTGGAAAAACACCTTTAAATTAAAAAACAGAGATCTTCAAACAAACATTAGAAGGAATATTACCATCACCATTCTAATGCCTGTATCTGTTTCTCATAGGGAGGTGCTTTGTCATTGTATACAGCTCTTACAACACAACAAAAATTAGCAGGTGTTGTAGCCCTCAGCTGTTGGCTTCCTCTACGGGCTTCTTTTCCTCAGGTATTTATGGTTCTTTCCGAAGCTTATTTGCAGTTGGGGAATGAGTGCATTTGAAGATTGTATCTTGTGCAGGAATTAGTGGCCATTGTTATTACTGAATATTGACAGTTGTTTGATAACTCAGAAGTTTTTAAAATAGGGCCCTGGATTTCTGGAGTTTGGCAAGCAAGTAAAATGAGGAAATACTCAGTAGCTGTCTCTGCTTAAATGGTGTTCCTAGGAAACTTAAAGAGTACAGGAAATTTTCCCTGAAGATGAGTTTTCTATTTGTAACTCTTTCCATCTTCAACACACTGTCTTACTAGAGACCAGGTATTTAAAGAAAGTATCAGGTATCAGCAATCATGTTTTTCTGTTCCATAATTAGTGCCAAAATTTTAGGTTTTTGAACTTAATATGTTGTCAGGCACAGAGCTGAATTAATAAGGAACTTGCAGACTATTCATTGTGGTTTTTCCCCTTCAGAATTCAACTTGCTTTGTCAGACTACAGGGCTTAGTGCCATGGGGTAATTTTATCTCAAAGATTTTAGCCTTACTTCCGTTTATTGTCTCTTCCCTCCTCCAATTCTGCCCCTAACAGGGCCCTATCAGTGGTGTCAACAAGGAGATTCCTGTTCTTCAGTGCCATGGGGACTGTGACCCGCTGGTTCCTTTGATGTTTGGTTCTCTCACTGTTGAGAAGCTAAAGAGTATGATAAATCCAGCCAATGTAAATTTCAGAACTTACTCTGGCATGATGCATAGCTCATGTATTGAGGTAATTTTATTAATATACAATGTTTTAGCTGTGTACGGTTACTTTTTTTCCCTCAAAACAAATATGTATTGGGTGTGGGGTTTTTGTGTTGGTTTTGTTGCTTGCTTGTTTGTTTGTTTGCTTTAATAAGTGCTTGATGCTACTGCCTTATTTTAGTGAGTAACTGAGTGCCTGGCTGAAAAAGCATCCAAGGCAAGTTTATGTGACTAGTGGGAACTTCCTTATTAGATGGTATTTTTGGGACTATGCTAGTTGATCTATAAAATAGTTTGGTTTTTTTTTTTTTTCCCCTAATTTTTGTTATTTGCTTATTAAAAAAACATTGCTGAATTAGAAGTCAGACTTTCCCAGTATTAATTCAGCTTGGTATTTTGGAGGGAAGAATCTTGTTAGTTCTATAGATGGAGCCATCAAAGGAATGGAGAGCAAGGGTTGATGCTATGGAAGAGGCAGCCTCAGAACTTCTGTTTATGGATCTGGCTCAGCAGGCAGCTGAGCTGATGTAACGGTTTGCTGCTGCCAGAAGGGGGTGGACTGGTTCCCTCTGTCCGTGACTTTGTGGCCCTGTCGTCTTATGCTAGCTCTGTAGGTGATCAGAAATGTCTTTGAACTTTTTGAACTTGCTAAAATGGTGAAAGCTGCTGGCTTCAGTTTTTGCAGCTGTAGTGAGCTGAAGCATCAGAACTCACACAAAGTATATGGTAGAAGCAAGAAACAGAAGAGGAGGCAAAGAATGGATCTGCTATTTGTCAGCAGTAGTAACTTTGCTAATTTGGATTGCTTCATCTTGTGGGATCTGTACCTTTGGACAACCCCTTTGGGACATTTACGCAGTTGTATTGCATTTAGGGAGTAATAGCACTGAGTTGTTGCACAAATATATTAAATTGTGCTCTTTCTTACAACATTGACCTAATTAAAAAAAAAAAACAAACCTATATTTTTTTTTTAATGTGGCTTGGTTTCCACTGGTAGTTCACCATATTGCTTTTCCTTAAGGGAGGAAGCATCTTGAAGGTGAAACTGAACGATTAGGAGGAGAAGCTGCTGGCTTTTCATGCTGCTGCTGACTTGCTAAGTTTATACATGAAGCTACAGCCTTTGCTGCATTCAAATCCTGTCACTCCTCAGCCTGGTGCTGTTCAGATCACTTGATGTTTAATAAGTAGCTTGCCTGCTCAACTTCAAAGAGAGAGAGGAAAAGTAGTCTTTGCTCTTTTTCTTGTGTTTTAGCATCTTCTGAGTGCATAGTGCCTAAAGAGTTATCAGCCTTGACTTCTGTGCAGAGTGGTATGATTTTATCAAGTAACTAATTACTCAGTATTTGTAGCCCAGCTGCTTATTATGACTGAAATGTTGAAACACTGATTTAGTGTAGCTGAATATATATTAGTAGGGAACTTCAACTAATAAACACTTTTATCTTTAAACAGGAGATGATGGATGTAAAACAGTTCATAGACAAACATCTACCTCCCGTAGACTGAAATGATATGCGAGAAGCCTTCTATATAAATACACCAGCATCAACTGTGGTAGAGTGTTAATCTTTTCGTATGCCTGATAGGAAGCATTACTTCTATACCTGCAGTGTTACTACTGTATTGCAAATTTATATTTAGGATGAGGTTTGAATAATACACATGTACAATGAAAATCTTTCTAGTATTAATCATCCACTGGTGGGACTGTATGAATGAGGCAGCTAGGGAACAATGACAGAATGCAACCTAAGCATACTGTTTTAAAATGTCTGATTTTATTTTTTTGATTAAACGATTTGTACAAGTAATTAAAAACTAAATTTAAGTGAGCAACATCAATGTGACTGGTTTAGTTATACTTGAGACATGATTTGTTCTTAATACTCACTGAAAATACATTAAAACATTTCCTTTATGTAATGGATGCATAAAGTATACAACATGTAATGTAATGGGCATATGATGGTGGAATAAATGTTACTAAGGACAAAGCTTTAAGTATTACATATTGTTACCCCAGATAAGGAGGATTGTTCTAGAATGGCTAGAAGTCAGCTAAGATATTTCTTATCTTTAAACCACCTCAATTTTAGCTGTTTTCATATAGCTAGATATTGTGGAAATTCTAACGGGACTCATTCCTTGTTAGACCATTGCTTGTCACTTATTGTCTTTTTTTTATTACTATAAACTCGCATCAAATGCTGATTTGGAACAGAAGTCTGAAGAAGTGCATAAAATTAATTAGAGCTTCGTTTAAAAATTTCTGTTTCCGTACTGAATATTCATCTTGTGCTTTAATCTTTGTAGCTTTCATTTGTGTGGAAATGTTGATGTATTTCACATGAGCAATTCCAGCATATAGTTTTGTTTTATCTGTCTGCTTTGGAGTAAGTAACTGAAAACAATGCAGCTGTGCAGTTCTGTGTATTGTTGAAGTCTCATCTGCAACATAGCTGTTGTCAAATTTGAATTTTTTTTTTAATAGAAATATAAGTGCAATTGAGATATAACTTTAGATTTATACCATCTAATACTTTCTTTTATTGCATGTTGAGACTTGACTATTTCTGAAAATGAACAAAGAAGTCTATTTTTGAATATACCATTCTGCAGTTCCCTAGATCAGTATAGCCTAGGAATATGAAGACCTACTGTGGGGAAAAAAAAGTACGTCTACAAGATGCAGAACGTCTCTTCTTTCAGAAGTTCAAAAATTCTAGAACACAGTGGGTTACAGAAATTAATGCGCACTCAAGAGGTCTTTGTAGCTGAGAGCCATAATTTGCTTCTGGAACAGCTGTTCTTCTGTAGAGTTAGAGGCTGTCACCGCACTAAGAATGTTTAAAAAAATACACTACAGTTTTTACTACATAATATGCTGCATAACAGTGTTCTATAATATGTTTGCAAGAAAAAATTATTTTTGTTTTGGCTGCATATGTTGTGTCAGCACTGTGTTTTATACCTGCATTTGAGGTACTTTCTCTTTTCCCAACTTAATCAAGTGGTCCTCTTACAGTGTATAGGGATTTATGTCTGAGACATCTGCCAGCACAAATACATAAATGGGGAATTACACTTCTATATCCCTTCTTTAACAGGGCTGCAGCCAGAAATCTGGCTTGTTCACGTAGTATGAATTCTCGGTTTTCGGTGCTTTTTTTTCATATGTATTAACCTTAATTTTTAGGAAGCTATTTTTCTTTTTTAATCCAGTTTCTCTGGATTATTAAACATCTCTTAATATGTAAAGTTTAAAAGGTTTCTTTTTTTCTAGATGGTATTGAAACACTAAGATATTCCATCTCTCATTGAGAGGGCATGTCTGTTAACTTTGAAGTTTAATTAATCTTTTTCCTCAATCATTCTGTTCTATAGATCTGCCAATTTGTCTTTCAGTTAATTTAGTTCACAGAAGAAACCATAATACTCTTATTGTAGTTGTGCCAAAGTTCTATTGAGAAAACATGATGTCCTACTTTGGAGTCATTCCTAAATTGCATTAGCTAATTTTGCAGTCCTGCTAAATTGCAAACTTGGTAAGCAAACCGTGTGTTATTTCTCCTAGATTTTAGATTTATCCTAATTCCCCTGTTGTCTAAATAACTCCCTGAATATTGGCATGTTTCCAAAGTTCTTCACAAGCTTCTAATTTTTCCTATATTATTTTCTTGTTCTGTTTGTAAATTGTTCAATGATGTTCAGCTGTCTTGTTGAACTTCTGATTGACTGTGCATACATTTCACATATTATTTCTTCTGTTAGAAGGAGTTTAAAAAAATTTCTAAGATGTTAAAATAAGATCAGTCCTAACTTCATTCTGCATTAGCTTCATAACACTTTCTTCAGTTTGGTGAACTATGTTCACACCTTGTGGTCAGTTTCTAGTGCTTACGCATTTTAATCCAAGTCTGTTTCAACTGTTGTCTCAGTGATGCTTTCAGATGTTTTTCCAGAAATGCTCTATGTGCTAACTTTGTTCAAATATTCAGCTGTCATAACAAGATTTTGTTCATACTGTTGTTTTGCCATTTGCTTTATCTACAAAGAGCTGTGTTACCAAAGTAAATGTAAGTAAATGTTGTGACTTATTCTGAATTTCTGTATTCTAGGAAGAATTCTACCCCTGCAGTGTGTGGTTTGTTTTTTTTTTTTTCAGGGGTAAACGAGTATGTTGTAGTTGAGGGTTGTTATAGAGCCCAGAAGCTGGAGGAAACTTCAAGGAAATACCCTGTCTCCTCCAGTATCACAGTGTCTATTTTGAGCTCTTGTCTTCTGTAGCTTCCCAGCTAGTTGGAGAGCTGTGTGTATGATCTTGTAGCTGAACTTCTTCACTGCCTGAAGTGATTTGATACTGGAATGGTTGTCACAATTGCATGTGTCTTTAGGCTGAATGATAGCTCAGCCTGGAGTAGGAGTTTTCATAATATCCTATTAAAATGGAGAAGTTGAACTGTCAGTATTCTAAATGTGAATGTCATATCCTCATAAACTGCAATTTGAAACTGTCCAATAATTAAATTTATTTTTTGTAATGTTAGACTTTGCCGAAAAGGGGGTGATGTCTGTCAAACTTCTGAAAGCATTGATATGAAAATACCTGACTTGCAGATCAGTTTGTTTCAATGGGTATCTAACTCCCTAATGCATTTTTAATTTCAAAATGGTACTTAAATTTGACTGCAGTTTTGTGCAGTCAGAAGTCTGACTTCTTGCTGAAATATGTTGCCCACTTTTTAACAAAGATGTTATGTCTTATCAGACAATCTTCTATCCATTCTTGAACTAAATCTATACTGAGCTCTGTACCGTGTTGAGGGCTGTATGATTTGGTCTCATCCTCCTATCTTGTGTAATTACAACACAGTAGATTTATAACTGTACACTGCAACTGGTATTAGAACCGTTAATTAAAACATGTTCTCTCTAATGAAGCATACTGCACTTCATTGAAGTCATTAGGATGCATCTTTTATGTAGAGGTGCTGTTTGTGTTGATGGATATGACTGAGAACAAATTTTTAAGATGTCAATGAAGCCATATGTACAAGGCCTGTGTATCTTAAATTTTATAAAGAAATACTGAACACTTAGTCTTTGTGTTATGAAGTATAAGCCATTTATATTTACTATAAGCATCTAAGATGTAATTTACTTGGTTTACTCATTTTATTTATGATAAGAACTCTTAACTTTGGGAGTTATTCTGTAGTAAGGAAAATGTGAAAGCTTTCAATTTTTATCATTGTGAAATAAATTTCAGTCACTGTTTGGTAAAGTACTAACAACTTTTTTCCATACTTACCTGAAAGAAGTCAAGCTTTCATGTGCTGTGAAATGGACATTTCACAGGCTGCTTGCAGATGTATTGCATGGTAATGTATCCATAATACTACAATACAAAAGAATGATGATTTGTAATTACTGAAAAGAAGATCACCAATTTATGTTTTGCTACCTTGTTGAGAGAATGCTAAGTATGATTTGATTTTTTTCCATATCCTGGATTAATTTTATTTTAGCTTGTTTTCTTGGAATTTGCAGTAATTTTGAAAGGTAGAAGAAATGTAAGTATTTTCTGGTAGCCTTATTCTAGCACACTAAAGAGCCTCAGTCTTCTCACTGTGTACTACTGCACCTTTCTCGGGGGGTTCTGTGATGTCTGGGAGCCTTTGAAGTTACATTAGGCATAGCATACATACCACTTTACGCGTTTGTTAAACAAGCAGTTTTCAGGTCAGGATTTACATGGTGCTCTTTAGGATTAACTGTAATACTTGAGGCTGATCAGTGGTACATGTAGCATGGGGCATCCTAGAGAAAACTAGAGACTGTCTAGGAAGAGATGCTGAGGAAACTTGGGAGGGAATGGGATGTACATGTAATAAAGGTAGACCTTCCCCCTCAAGCAGTTTAAAGCAACTGAAAAGCGGCTTGTGTCCATAGTTTGCAATGTCTAGAGGTCAGTGTGGAGCACAGTTAGAAGTTCATAAATGTGTGGAAATGCATGTCAGGTGCAGTGTTGTGCGTGAATATATTGTGGCAACTTTACTGTAATGTTCAGTTTCTATTGACTTTTGGCTCTCGCTTCCCTGAGGAAGTAATTGTGAAGAGAAACTTCGCCTAGAACTTAGCACAGGAAAATATTAGAATGTATTATTGTATTAAACTTTATCAAATATGGTGTGAGACCAGTGGTGGGAGTAAAGAAAGTGATGCTCAAGAAATTTTCAGAAGGTCTATTGATTAACTTGGAAATGGGATTCCTTGAAGAATAATAACACTAGAACAGATTTTTTTTCTTTTCATCGCTTACCACTCTCATGTTAACCACTGTTTGCCTTTGGGTTAACAGGTTTTATTAATTCTCTTTGAGTGAAACAAGTGCCTTTGTTGCTGATTAAAGCTGACTTAAATAGAGTGCTTGTATAATTTAATGGACATTCACTAAGTGAATCAGTAGATAATGGTTTTCTCTTAGTTGCAATTACTAGAAAAAAGCAACCCATTGCCTCCTTTGTCTCTGCAACACTTGTTACACTCAATACTTGTAGGCAGTTTGCTGAGGTGTAGTGAACCTTGCTTCAGGCATCTAAGTGGGAAGTTTGGCTTCTCTGTGTGGAGAAGGTAAGACTTCCCTCACAGGAAGTTCAAAGTTCTTTTTTTAAAAGGCCACATGTCTGTATTAACAGATGGAGTATAAAAGTTGGAATCTGGATTTTCCTTGGTTGTGAACACGAATGAACTCTTAAAAGTAGCTTCTGCCCGAAATAATTTGCTAGCTATGTTGTAGTATTTACAGTTATTTGGGGGAATCATTAAAAGGCTTAAATATTTTCAGTCTATGTACAAAACAGTGAGCAGAGGTTGGTACAGAATAGAAAAGTCTAATAATGTGATCTTAAAACCAAAAAAGAAAATAACCAAATGCAAAATCCCAACATTTTCTTAAATATTTTTTGTATTTAAATGCCTCTGGTTACTGCTTCTAAGTTCACAAAAGTGAAGGCATTTTGCAAAGAACTTATTGCAAACACCAGAATTTGAAAATGATACTTGGTCTAACTTCAGGCTGAACCATTATAATCTAGAGCTAGTGTGAGGAAACAGAGAACAAGAGGGGAGGGAAAAAACAAAACAAACCAACCCACAACAAAAAAAATACCAAAACACCACCAACCCATCAGTTGCATAACCATAGAAAGAACTAATCAAGATGCATGTTTCAGAAATTTTTGAAGAAAATCTTGCTATTGTGAGGAATCAGAGCTCCCATTTGCTACAGCTGCCCTCAGGTATCTGTGGTTGGACTCATCGCATCTTCTGCAATGCCAGGGAGCAGTTGGCTGAGTTGAAGTTCTGTTTTGGTAGAAATAAGTCATTCTTCTACTGAGAGCTCAAATAAAGAGGAGAGGCATAATGGGTGTAACACATGGTTATATAAAACCTTTCGGAGAACTGTGAATTTTAGATTTTGCATAGATCTGTTAACACTTGATTAGAGGAGCCTTTTTCATAGAGAATGGAAATGGAGGATTTTAAGTACCTTGATAGAAGTTCAGGGATGTTTCACTACAAATTTTGTGTGTGCTTCTGTTTGCACCCCCCAAATTTAGCTTGGAGAAAAGGAGAGTGAGGGGAGACCTTATAGCTGTCTACAGCTACCTGAAAGGAGGTTGTAGCATGGAGGAGGTTGGTCTCTTCTCCCAAGTAGCCATTGATAGGACAAGAGGAAATGGCCTCCAGTTGTGCCAGGGGAGGTTTAGATTGGATATTAGGAAAAATTTCTTCATGGAAGGGGTTGTCAGGCATTGGAACCAACTGCCCAGAGAAGTGGTGGAGTCATCATCCCTGGAGGTGTTTGAAGGATGTACAGATGCAGTGCTTAAGGACATGGTTTAGTGGTGAACTTGGCAGTGTTAGGTTAAGGGTTGGACCTGGTGGTCTTAAAGGTCTTTTCCAACCAAAATGATGCTATGATTCTAATTTCTCTAGATGCTCTCTCATATCGAATGAGGCTAGTCAGTAAATGCTACAAGATCTCATATGTGCACCCCCTTAGGAGAGCTGTCTGTGCCTAGGAAGCGTTAGTGTTGTGAAAGGTCCTGTGGTCCAGCAGATGACAGGCTCTAGCGAGTCAGACACAGGCTCTTTGCAGCAGCAGGTATATCATATCCTTTAGAAAATGTTGCAAAAAAAATTGTGAGAATTCAGTGTAACAAATGGTGTGTTATTCTTTCTAATGGCTTTATTTAGGAGGAAGAAGCTACAGCGGTAAAGGTTGCATAGTTTAACTTGTTCAGTCTCTTCCCTCTCCTATTGCTCTTTGGACTTAGAGTGGCACATTATAGAAGAAATTGATGCTGTGCAAAGCAGCTTGGTTTAGAGCCATATAAAAGATAACCACAGAGAGTGCTGTGTATTTCTTTGCAATAAGGAATTGTTGTCATAAAGATGATAGAGCAGCTAATATAAAGAATCTGGTTAGTACTGGTTCAGTTAATTGAGTGTCATTCAGATATTGTAGCATACAGTGCAAATAGTGTGAGCTGTGTTTTATTTTACTGCATCAATTTGCAGAAAAAGGATATGCATTACCATCTGGTTAATCTTTGATTTCCCTACTGAAATATTTCTGATGCTACTTTTATTAGCTTAGATGTTAAAGAAGTATGTGTTCCACTACAGTCCGGCAGCAGGCCTTTTATAAGTGCTGTATAGCATTTAATTTACTTTTATTATTTCCTTATCTGATACATTTCGGATGCTAATAGATTTCATCTTCATTTTTTTACCTCTTTCAATGCATTTCCAATGAAGGTGTTGAACTACATTTTTTGAAGGCATTAATACTGGAAGACTTCATTCCCAAACATAAATATATTCAAACTAACCATGCTGACTGATTTGAGGTTTCTAGTTTTCTGATAGCATTATCCCTGACCTAAACTGCACCTACTGTAGAACACATACAAGCGTGTTTATGATACAGTGTAGCAATAGCTCTCAGCTGCTAACAACTTGTACTGTTTTTATCATTGGTGTGTTTGTGGGGAAACATGATGAGAAATTTCATTTGAGGTTAGCATATTATTTACACTCAGGTACTAGGTTACTGCATCTAGACAAAACGGAATTTAACCTGAACTGGCACAATTCCTTAAATGTTGTGGTGCTTGTCCAGTCCGTGGCCTGAATCTAACCTGTGGGAAGATCCTCTATAGCTCCTAAATAATTTTAACTGCTTCTTATCAGTGTATGTACAGGCCTTTCAGCTGGCAGACACGGCGACCATTGTGTGAACTGAGCAATACGTAGGAGCACCTGAAAAGCACCTGTCTCTATATGGCTCCAAAACACAGGACAGCCTTGCTGCAAAGTACATGACACAGAAGTGCAGCGACAGTTCGTGCTGTAATCATGTCCTTCAGTGTCATTTCAAGGAAAATGCCTCTCACCTCTTCTCCAAAATGTACATATTTTACAGTCCTCAGTTTACAACTCAGGCAGCCACAGCATTAGACTACTCACTAACAGATTCCAGAAGGATGTTTAAGCGCCTTCCTGCATCTTCGTAAGAGATTATCTTCATGCAATCTCTCTGTAACCTTCAGATATGCCTACCATTTTCTTGAAGTAAATGCTTTTATTTTACAGTTTAATTATGCTGTTCCTTCAACAGCAAATCACAGTAACAAAGGCATGTAACTCTGTTCATGAACAGAATTTCATTGATGGTGCATATTAGAAGTTAGTGGAACTTTATAAACAGTGTGTGTCTCACTGGAACAAGATTGAAGCTGGCTTAAGACATGGGGGTGCTGGAGCACATTAGAGTGTGATGAAGTTTATCTCCAACTCTTGTGCTGACTCTTATAAATCCTGAACTGACTGTAAAATTACAATTTGAAATCCTCGATCCATTTTATAGAAAAGTAGCTCTTTAGAGATAGACTTAAAAAAAAAAAAGCACCTTTTCAATTACAGGTGAGAGAGAATTTTCCATCCTTCTAAAGCTAACAAAGGTATTCTGTGCCTTCCGACGGCTGAAGAAAAGCTTGAACGCAGGAAGCGAGTTGCTGGTGCCACATTTTGCCGTGATTTACGCGTGGTACGCGCAGGCAGAGGGTGAGACGCTGTAAGAGGTCAGAACGTTTAATCGTACTGGTGTTGGGCGAAAAGCCCAACGGGGCGAGGACGGGCGAGACTCACCCACGCAGCGCCCACGTCCCCGTCCCCACTGCGTGTCGCTGCCGCCCCCGCCCCGTCGCCCCGCCCCCGCGCCGATGTTCTCGGCCTGTGGCAGCGCTGCCTGGCTCCTGTGGCCGGCGCTCGACGCGCGCTGCCTGGCGCCGCCGCTCTGGCTGCTGGGTCGGGGCGCTGCGCCGCGGCCTGGCTGCGCTCCTGCCCGCAGAGCTCGGCGGCGGCCCCGGCCGCGTACCCAGGGGAGGGCGGGTGAAGGGAAGCGGGTCTGCTCCGAGGGCTCCAGCTCCCCTCGCGCCGCGCCGGGCCCCGCTCGGGCAGCCGCAGCCATGACCACGGAGGACGAGATCATCCGCATCGCCAAGAAGATGGACAAGATGGTGCAGAAGAAGAACGCGGTGAGCGGGGGCGGGACGGGACGCGTCGGGAGGCGGCTCGGCGGCGCGGAGCCTCCGTGGGCCCCGGGCCGACCCCGCGCTCCCTCTTCCCAGTGGGGCCGGGCCCTTCCCTCTTCCCGCCGCGCAGCACCGGGGACCCTTCCCCCGCCGACGGTTCTCCCCCCCGCTGCCCGGCGGCCTTGGCGCCTTCCCCGCCGCGGGAGGACGTGGAGCTGCCGGCTGGCGCGGCCCGCCCGCTGCGAGGGGCCTCGCCCCGTCCTCCGGCCCTCCTTCCCCGGCGGGGTGGCTGCCCGCCGCCTCCCCCCGCGGCAGCGCGGCTGCGAGCGCGGCGCTCTCGACCGGGCAGAGGTTCTTACCGCGGGCACCCGCCCTGGCTCCGATCGGCGTTTCCCTCCCGCTGCCCGTTCATTAAAACCCCAATATTTGTCTCGCTCGAGTGTGGGGTGTGGAGTGGGAGGGCAGTCATCCTGGGGAGAACTGCAGAGGTGGTCCCTTTACCTGGGTTGTTTTTATTTCAAGTGTGAAAGCTGCAGTTTTATTTTGGTTGTGCAAACTTAAATGTGAATGAATAACTCTAATCCTGCCGCGGCAGGGCAGCAAGAGCTGTGTGGGTAAAGTGCTGAAGCGGATGGGGGGTGTGAGCCACTTTTTTAACCCGAAACAAAGAATGAATGTCACTTTCACTGGGTTTATCAAGTCAAGGAGTAACTTCTGCCTCAGAATGGTGGTAGAATTCAGTTAGCTTAGTTCCAGTGTTGTTCTCATGTATGCGTTTGATATAGGATTTACTTAGGTATCATATAATGTCTGTACTATTTCTAGAGATTACACATAAAATAGCATAAAAGTAAATTATAGACTCCAATTATTGCTTCTTTATCAGGTGGACATATTATTATTTTCTTTTAACTTGTATGTTTGTGCTTGCTGCTCTTTCTACAAACTATTGGCTTAGTACGCAAAGTTAAAATGTTTCTATATGTTATGATTAGTGCATTGAGTGCTAAAGCTTAGTTATAGTTTGGAACTGAGATGGGTGGAATTTCAGTTTATAGAAGTCTTAATGGGTGCAGCAATTTTTTTTTTTTGTGCTTTTTAAGATAATCGAAATTATAAATAATGCTTTTTAATAAAATTTGCATATTTGTAGAAATACTGATTGCATTACAGCAATTAAATTTGTTTGGTTCAGAATCCAAACAAATTCATTGCAAGTACACACAGGCCAGGCTTTGTTGTGTTTCAAACATCCTTGATGTTGCATAGTATTACATGGCTTAGATCTGATACATTTGAAGCCTGCAATGATACAGTGTGGGAAGAATTTTTTACAACCAATGTTTACTCACTTGAATATTTTTTTCTGGTTTGTCCCCTGCTTCTTTCTTTGTATTTCTGTTACCCATGCTTTTTCAGGACAAAATAATTCAGTCTTGCTTTCTCAACTTTAAAATTGGAGTAGAGGTTCTTTCTTATGAGGTGGTGAAAACTTACCAGCTATGAAGTATTTCAATATTGTGGCAATAAGAATGATGAAGTGCAGTTAATTCATTTTTTTTGCATCAACTTCTGACAGTAGAAAGAAAACAGCAACTCCCAGGTAACATGAGAACAAGTGTTGAGGCTGGGGAGCATTGCTGCAGAGATCCCAGAGATGCTCCTGGCGACCACAGGGTGTTTCTCAGTGATCTGGGAGGCTTGGGAATTTGGATATAATTCCTAGCAGCAGCTGTGGGCGTGTATTCACGCTTTAGTGCATATAACCTTGCTAACTTTCAGAGCTCTATGGAACGGTGCGGTGTCTTTGCTGGGCTCAGCGTCGGTCTGATGTGACCACACAGAGCTGTGTTGGGTTGCAGCCAGCATGTGTGTGTACCATGATAAAAAGCCTTACTTGTATGGTAGGAGAGGGGAAGTACAGGAGATTTGTCTGGGTTTTTTTACTAGTCTTTGTCATTTATAAGATATTTATTTTTAAATTACACAATGTGATCTCTTACTTCATCCTGTCCTACAGTTAAAATGCTAACTTTAGAAAAATTAGTAAGATAATTTCTATGAAGATATACTTCATTGTCTCACAAAGATGAAGCTGAGTTGAAAAATGCATTCCTATATAAGTACCCACTCAATAATCATGCTCGGACAACCTCTCGTATTCCTTTCTCCATTTTTACTCAACAGGTGCTTGGTGTATGTCTTTGAACAAGAATGTTCTGATGAAACCAATCAATAAAATAGGAAAAAAAAAAAGTTGTGATACATTTTCACTCTGAAGTTGTTAAGAATCAGATGGCAAGAGATGCTTAATCTCTTGTACAAAAGGTGATGGCGTGGCTTGTGACAAAGTGCTGTTTGCCATTTCACTGGGAGTTAGAGCAGACACCCTTCCTGAGTCACACTCTTGGTGATTTGCAATGACTAAGTCTTTAATTGTAGCTGTGCAGATTTCACAGCTATTTTAGTGAGGTGATATATGAAGTTCTTTAGTTTTGAAGGACAAAATAATAATTGCAATATTGTACTTACTACACTACGATATAGGTACTTGTGCCTTTACTTCAAATATTTGTTTGAAATAGATTTCATAATAACTGTGATTGGGTTAAAATGTATGTAGTGCCTTCCTATAGTTTTTAAGTACACCTTTCTTTCATTAAGTTGCTGTAATGAATAGGTATAAAAAATAAGGTTGTACCATGGATTAGAATAATTGAGAATGGTTGAGTAAGTTTGGAGAAGAGAATGTAAAATTGTTCCTGTTATTAAATGTTTGCTTCCTTAAATAGAACAGAACTATAACTGGATAGCTCTGCTGCCTTCAGAAATGTACTCCATTTTCTATCGCCTCAAGCGTAGCTTTAAAATATGAATACAGAACATCATTCTGGTGTTGTGATCTGATCAACAGAGAAGCTGAGAAGAATAATCTAAATCTGTATGAAACTGACTTCTGTTATTTCCAGTAACAAGGTAAACTGGAAGCCAACCAGCCAGGTGGAATGGGGCATTGCCTTTCATTTTCTATACAATTATATAACTGCCATTAAAAGTAGATTTAGAATAATGTTCTTAATGGTTCACATTTTTTTAAACAGAGAAGTCTTATATAAGAAAAATAGGAATCATAAAATATCTCAAATTGGAAGGGATACACAAGGATCATTGAGTCCAACTCCCTGCTCCTTGCAGGACTACCTAAAACTAAGCCACATGACTAAGAGCATCGTCCAGATGCTCCTTAAACTTTGACAGGCTTGGTGCTGTGACCACTTTGCTGGGGAACCTGTTCCATTGACCGACCACCCTCTCAGCGAAGAACCTTTTCCTGATGTCCAACCTGAACTTCCCCTGACACAGCTTCATCCCATTTCCTCGTGTCCTGTTGCTGGTCACAAGAGAGAGGGGGTCAGCACCTCCCTGTCCACTGCCCCCCTAAGCTGTAGACTCTGGGGTAAGGTGTCACCCTCAAGCCTTCTCCTCTCCAAGATAAACAGACCCAGTGAATTATAGTTCTACCGTGCAACTTTCAGTCTGGCTTTGAGGAAAAGAGAGCATTTGACTTGATGATAAGAAAAGTGGTTATGAAAAACTGTTTAGTTGCTGTGAGTTTAAACTCAATTTGAATTTAATTTTAAAGCATCTAATTCTTGGTACACCTAATATAATGTTTTAGAAAAGAGTGAAGGATTAGAAAACATCAGTGCATTAGAAATTTTGGTAACATCTGTGTAGAAAGAACCTGTGCAGTTTTTGTTTGTTTTCTCACTAGTGGCATAGTTTATTAACCTCCTATGGATCACGTTACTAGTTTTGGAAGGTATTTAGACTGGCAATATTCAAGTTAGTTTTGCATGTACAATTCGAAAGGGATTTTACAGAGGAAAAGAAATTTTGACTAGACTATTTCTAAGATGAGGTGTAGAGAGCGCTGCTTAGCATGAGAGTATCATTGTTATGCTGATATTGCAGACTACAATAACCTGTGTTTATTTTGAAATCACATACTGTGTACAGTTTCCTAATAACTTAATTGGTTTGGAGATAAGTATTATCGGATTATAGTTTTTTAAAATGGCACACTGACTTTCATTATTCACTTGGTTTCAGTTAAGAAAATTTTCTTCAATTTTATTTTGTTCTGTAGCAGAGCAGAGAATTAATTTGGTTTACTTGAACCTGTGTTTTTACAGAAGATACCTCACTGATGGCTGTTTAGCGAAAGAAATGGTTTAGTTTGCTAACTCAGTTTAGCACCTGAAAACAGCATGACATTTCCCAATCTTGCATCATCGCTGCTAAAATTCTATATTTAAAAATTGAGTTTTGTATATTGTGAATAAAAGTTTAACGGTTTTATCTACGATGGCAAAATAGTAAAAGTTCCGTTTTTAAAGTCAATTGGATTTCTGTAGGTGGTACATAGAGAAATGTTTGGTTTTAGAGGCTTGTTTGCTGTCAGATGTTTTTAAAATCAGGTTGTAGCAGACATTTGAGAGTGTCTGAAGCTGTGTGTGTTTGATTCTGACACAGAAGTTCCACTTTCATCTCAGCTTCTTGCTGGTTAGTTTCTTTGTGCTATCTTTAGTGGTTAAATTGTAGGCCTGCAGATGCAGCAGGAGATTACAAGAGTTTCCTTGCAACAAGTATCATATTAGAAGCTGGGCAGGGAGAATTTAAAAACAAAGGCAAGCAAAATGCATATTAAACAAAATAGGATGAGTTGAAAGAGCAGTAAGGAAAGAGTAAGGAACCAAATTCCAATGCTCTGCAAAATGGAAATTTTGTGGGTTTGTTTTTCCAAACCTCATGAATTTAAAAAAGAAAAAAAAAAGGGCGGGAAGGTGTAATGGGCTTAGCCAGGGTAGAGTGGCTGCTTCTGTGCACAGGCAGTTGCCTTCTGGCTGTTCGTGGCTCACAGGTTCAGAACCACGTGCACTTGAATAACAGCAAAATCATCTCAGTCTCTAGGAAGCTGCTATATTGTGTGCACAGTAAGAAGCGAATGGTGTAGAGCTTTGCTTAAACAGAGTGGTAGATCAGCAAGGACGTACGAGTTAAATTATGGAACTCATATTCATGATTTTTTTTTTTTTTTTAAGTAAGGCCTGCATTGTCAAGGAATGAATTATTAGTCAGAGTAGCTGTGTATAGAGTGTATTAATGCGTAAGAGTACAATCTCTGAAAATAACTCATCTATCTAGAAAGTTGCTGCTTACACAGTATTAGTTTGTACCTTTCCTTATGGACTTAGCAAGGGGAAAAGGAAAAAAAAGTAAAACTCACCATAGCTGAATAGTGAACAAGTGCTTTAGCTCAGATGTTATAGCACAATAGGATGGGCTCTGACTTCTAGATTGGAACATGTTGGTGCTTGACCAGTCTGATAAAGGCTGGAGAGTGTTGTCTGCACTAATGTATGCAACCTATGTATTTCATTGAATTTCATTTGAATTTAGTAGTCGAAAAATAAGACTTGAAAGCAAATCTTGCTCAGCATTTTTTATTTGGACACCCACAAAGTTGTCTTTTTCTGTTGGGGAAACTATAGCTGTGTCTAATAAAATAGAGCTTTCTGATCACAGTTTTTAAACCAGTCAGCTTTTCTGGCTTTACCATAGCACCGCAAATACAGTTAAGAGTGTTGGCTCGATCTGTTTTATATATATATAGTTATATGTGCATATATGCATTACTGATGGACCATGCAGAGCTTCTCAACTCCAAATTCTTGAACTAAAACAGGTGAGGTTGTTCTGAACTGAAAATTGCTGTTATTGTCTGGCTTGTTTCTGATGCTGTTAAGTGAAGTATCCTTGAGGCTGTTTTCTTGAGGATGCGTGTTGGTGAAGTAGTAATTGACAGAATACTTTAATTGGCATTTGAATTATATGAAATAAACTTCTCTGGTGTTTGAGTGAATACTTTTATTTCTGAGTTAATGCCTGTTAATGCTTAGAGTTTCTGGAGCAGAACATTCCTTGTCCTAGTGTTGTTCTGTGGATAAATTGGGAATTCATGGTTTGAATCCAGCCTGGGACTTTGAAGGCAGATAAGTGTATGTTGTTGATATTATATTTAAAGTACCTGATTGCTACTAAATTGACTTTTTTCCTTTTTTCCTTTATTTTTTTGCAGGCTGGTGCTCTTGATTTATTGAAGGAACTTAAGAATATTCCCATGACCCTTGAGTTGTTACAGGTATGATTTTCTTATTGTTGTTATGTTGCAAATACTAACACCATGATGATGAAAGTGAAGCAATCAAATTCGGAAGAAGGTTGCACTAATGAAGTAGATTCCCATGTAGGGAAGCATTGGTGTAATTACAGGATAACTAGTCTTATTTCACACTGATTTAGGACACTTAAGTGTTTTCTCCCAGTAGCAAGCTCTTATATCTTTCTGTTTAAGTTGAAAGTAGTGAATTTTGTTGTGGACAAAGGGAAAGTGCTGCTTATAAACTTACCTTACGTATAGTCTTAGGTTCTTACTAACACAAATGTGGTGTTCTTCCTTCTGAAGGAGAATGCACCTGATTGGAGCTGATACCTTATTTTCTCATGTAGTTAGTTCTGGTTTTGGATTGTGAGGAGAAGCATAACTCATATGTTCAGGCAAGTTGTATTTGACCTTTTCCCCCTGCCCCCTTAACTCTGAGTAGTGTATTTCCTAAGGTAATTATACTACTACTGTTCTTCCTCCCCTTTTGCTCCCCTTGGGCAGGAATGATGGTGTGGTACAACCTCTCTCACTTGCATGCATGCTCTCTCTAATTTTGCTTATATCTACATCTCTAATGTAGCATTTATATTTTATTTATGAATTCTTTAAAAATGTAACTCAGTGAACTTTGTTTGCACGTCACGTTTCAGAGTTTGTAAAGTAATTCATCAAGGAACAACTTTTCTTCTAAAATAACTAGGTATTTCCTATCTCTGTGAAAATTTTCAAATGGCAGAGGTAAATGTAAGACCTGATTTGCCATGGTAGCCAATTCAATTGGAAGAGACTGAAAAAGTGACTTTTTTTTCTAAGTGACAATTAATGGTCACAGATACAGAATAAAGTTAGAATTTTAAGTGGAATTTGAAACTGTCACCTAAATGCATGAATGGCATGGCTGATACAACACTGCAACCTTCTCCCCTATGTCCATCCTCCTTCCTTAAAAACGAAACAAAATCCAACTGAAACAAACAAACAAACAACCACAACGCACAAAACAACAAAACCCATAGAACCCCTCTGTTAGCCTGATTCTGTGGAGTTTCTTTATGCAGGTTGTAATACAAAGTATTTGTGTAATAATGTTTTTGCCTTTGGAAGGAAAAATCTCTCTGCAAGTGCTCCAGAAATTCTGTAAATGCTGCTGTGCAAAGCTTCTGCTTAGTGAGAAGAGCAAGACTAGAAGGAGAAGGTTTATACAGAACAGCAGAACAACTTTATCCTTGAACCGTGAGGATCGGAAGAATGTACAAGTAGATAACTTATTATTTTTTTAGTTGCAATGCAAATCTTAGTAATGTTATCGATAGAGGAGGACTCCCAATTTTGCTAAGTACAAACAGACTCAACTCTTGTGTGACCCTGACTTAATTTATATAGGGTTGCATATTAATCCTGTCCACTTTTCTGTCCTACTTGGAAGAAGCTTATTTATTCCTATCCATATGACAGGTACTTGTTTTTAGAGTGAAATGATATTTACAGTAAATGATTGGTTTTAATCTGTATGTGAGCAGGCACTGTTGTAAATGACATTGCTCTGTGTTACAGTAGGTCTAAAGGGATCAGGTATTTTAGCCTACTCTTGTGTAATAGATTGACTGTAGCTTAGTTAAAAAGTTTTTCTTAAGTATCCGTTACCCTACTCAAAACAGTTGTTCTGCATAAGATGGCATTTAGCAATATGTGTAGACTCAAATTTACATTATTTTTGTTGGGAATTTTATAAATATGTGAGGTCTGCCAGAAATTTTCTATATTAGTCTCCCAAATTTGCTAAGCAAGAGCTGAAATGCAAAGTAATCACACGCATCACTCTGGTAGCAGATCGTTAGTGTGGTGATGTCAAAGAGGGTGATGATAATGAGAAGGTGGGAGCACTTGCTTCCTCTGTGAAGACTGAGATGTCTGTTGATGTGTTTGAACTGGTGAGACACAGGACACAACTGAAAAGCATACTTCCACACCCATTTTTAAGCAGTTTTGAAAACTGGCTGCATTGAGAAAAGCACTGCTAACTGATGTGGTCGCTTAATTATTCCTGTGTAATAAAAGGAGTGATGATTTTTCCTGTTACATGATTGCCAGCTCACATAGAAGCAACAAAGTCCTCTGAACAGTTTACAGGTATGTGGAGCAGGAAGGTGCACATCAGTAGTCTGGACTTGTGCTTGTGTCTTTCTTGCTTTATTTTTGTCACAGAAGGTTCAAGTGGTTACAGAAAATAATACAACTGTGTCATATCTAACGAGTTTTATGTAAGCAAGCTGATACTTGCTCAGCTGGGCAGGGAGCCAGGAGCCTTCCGCACACGTGATTTATCCGGTGGTCAGAATTGCAAATCTGTTTAGCAGTCGCACAGTATTAAAGGCATCATGGTCCTAGTGCTAACTGTGAGTAGTGTGCAGCCAAATGGTGAGTAAGACAGACAGTCTTTATTTTAACAAACAGGTTTTACTGGAAGCTACTCGTCTGCAGAACTAGGTTGTGATGTATGGTTCCTGTTACTGACTTCTTGCCAGCTCACTGGTGAGCCAGGGAGACCCAGGAACCTGGAGGTGGTTGATGTGCAGGGGTCGATCTGGCTCTCATTTGGTCCAGGTGCTCACCAGTTCTCTGTCCTCATACTCTTACAATTTAAAGTTGGTAACACCTCTCCTTACTTCAGTGGTTTATTTTCTTCCCCAACTATGTTTCTTATATTTTCTCATTTGTTCTGGTTTAGAGAAGAGTGGCTGCCACCATAAGTTTTGTTTTGGGTTCAGTTGTAAGTTACTTAGGCCAACTATGGCTGGTACCAGCTAAAGGCTGCTTGGCCTACAGCAGGAATGCTTTGGGGGTGAAAACAGCTGGTTTATGCTGTCTCTAAGCCTCTTTACTCTCAGAAAGCACATGAAAAGTGCTCTAGAATTTGAAGTGGGGAAGAAAGAGTTTTGAACAGGGTGAGGAAACTTTTCATATGCCTGCACATTTATAAACTGGCACAGAGATAAAGCAGTTCCACAGGTTACACTGCGCTAGACAAAAATACCAGAGTTTTCCACTTTTAGAATGGCTCTCACACAAACAACTCCATAGGCTGGAAGACTGAGGAAATTTCAGATACTGATAGCTGGTTTGTCATTAAAGCACAGTCATTTAGAGAATATAATAACACTGATCTTTTGTGATTACCTGAGTCAATTTGCAGGTAAATAAACTGGTAGATCATTCCTTCTCCTCTCTTTAGGACAGGCCAGATCAAGTGCTGTATAAAAGCAAAAAAAAGAAACTGTTTATCTACCGCCTTAACAAAGCCAGTGGTTTAGACAATTACCATAACATGTTTCTCCTGTGTGATAAGAGGAAGAAATTGATTTATCCAATTAATTATGAGTTTTACTTGCCTAAGTAAGTCTACTAGTTGGTGTCTTTCCTTTTTGCATCTGAGAGTAGGCTGGGGTTATGCCCAGTTATCAGTGGAGGATTGTTGGGGTTTTTTTTTGGATACGTTTTTCTCATTCAGGTATGATAGGTGTTTTATGGAGTTCCAAGCACATGTTATTCTTTATTGTCTGAACATAGTGTCCAGAGTATGTGTTTAACATGTCAAGAGCATTGGCCAATATTGTTAGTCAGAGTGAGTGGGGTCCATCTTGAAACACTTCAGTTACAGGTGATTAACCATCCGTTTTCTTTAATTCAAAATATGTGTTTAGAGCTGATGCTCAGAACTGAGGTTATTTGATGTATTTCCATTGCTGAAATAGCTACTGAGTATTTCAGTACATTTCCACTCATTTAGCACATCCACAGTGCCCCAAAAAGTGTTGTGTGGGTTGTAAGGAGTAATTTACAGGAAAAAATCCTTTCGATTTTTAGTGGGCCACAAATATTTAAATTTTCCTTTAACAGAGAAGGAAATTTATGATGAGCTGCTGAAAAAGTAAGTAGAATAATTTATATTTAGTGATTCCTGTAGATACTAAATGCAACAAACCCGAGCAGCTTCAGAACAATTAAAAAATATTTATCAATCAAAATATGATACGATAATAAAATACTCATATTGTTAAAGACTTTTCTTGTCTCATGAAACTAGAAGTGTGAAAACATTCTACTTGTTAGATTAACACATTAGTCAGAGGTCTTCTAAAATGAAACTTTTGTGGCTGTTGAGCTTAATTTGTGTCCTCATCTTCTGAGTCTTAAAAGGACCAAATTGTAAATTAATTCCTTCACTCCATAGGTGGCAGTAGTGCCAAAGGTTTAAAGCCTGTCACTATCCTGGCCTTTTCAGAGGGACAGGCTGGTCTTGCTGTTCCTTTCTAAAAGCAGAGCCCTCTGTGATTAAGATTTTGAAGAACTTCAGTACTGCCAAAATGATGAAGAATCTAAAACATATCCCTCCCAACTGATATTCCAGCTTCTTTGACAGCCACTAAATGAAGTATGAAGTCACTGAAGCAGTTGGCAAGCCAAAATCACGCCAAAATGTAAATATAGTCATTGCTTCAGAGAAAAATAAGGTTTTGAGGCAAGAAACTTCGCTAAAAACTTATGTAACATTAAGATGTACATATGATTTTTACATAGCTATATGTTTGAAATGTTATGCTTAGTTTAGGTAAATCGTTTGGGAGTGAAAAATCTTCTGATTGACTCCCCTTAACTCTCATGCCCCACCACCCTGCCCTGGGCCCCAAACTTCTGTGATGGAAACAAATGGTAACACTGTTGCATTTGTTCTTAAAATGTTCATGTTGTTAATATAAGTTCTGTAAAGGCTTGCAGCATTTCGTCCTGTTATTCTTACAAAAAAACCCCACACAAAACAAAAAAACAAACCACCCACAACAAACAAAAAAAATCCCACAAAACCAAAATCAAATAAAAAGATACTTCAAAAAAACCTGTCAAATACAACTTTATATATGCTTATTAAATTATCTTCATGTCACCTTTTATAGTGTGTATTTTTACTTCTGTTGCAGTCTACCAGAATTGGAATGTCAGTGAATGCAATACGCAAGCAAAGCACAGATGAAGAAGTTACATCTTTAGCGAAATCTCTTATCAAGTCTTGGAAGAAACTGTTAGGTATGGCGACTCGAGCTTTTTTTTTTTCCCTGCTCTTGCATGTTTTAACTGTACACAGTCTTGGTGCAAATCCTTGGCCACTGCCTTGCTTTAGACACATTTGTGCTCCTGTGTAGGTATTGCAACTTTGTGCACTGATGTAGTTGGGTTTTTTTTACCCTTGGACTATCACCAGTGCGTTACTGTGAAAGTGTATTCATAGAAAAAATGAATATATTCTTATTGGGGCTGGCAGGCAGTAGGAAGTCAGTTTCTGTGACATGACTCATTTCTGAAGTCTGGTTGCCTGCTGCTGAGCCAGTGACTCTACTGCAGTACCAAGCACTAACGAACCTGTTGTTGACTATTTCCTTTGTCAAATATAACAGGTACTCTGAAGAACTTGTGCAAAATCTCATATGAGAGGGTGGAGTCTTTGAAGTTTGGTTATAAAGTGATTTGTGAAGAGGAAAAAAAAAACGGTAAAAAAGTTGACGTTAAAAAATCTGTTAGAACTTAAAGGTAGTGAGAAATAGGGCTGCACTTTCTAAAACCTTCAGAGTTTTAAACAGCATACTAATTAGCGAGTTTATACTTTTTGTTTAATTGCCCTTAAAGCAATTAATGTGGTTAATGAAACCTTTCTGTTAGCTGTTTTTTGTAGTACTTAATTTTAATGTAGTTGAAAATGCTCACATCTCAAACTGTCAAGGTATTTTTGTTCATACACTGTGCTGTACTCTATTTCTTTGTATCCAGGTTTAGTTAAACTAAGATTTAGGAGGCTTGAAATTTTGAAATAGAAAGCAGTTTACGTTATTTTCCACTGATTTAAATATTTACTGTTCTGTCTAGAAAAATATGCTAAATACCAGGAGGTGTTAAAATCTCTTGCCATTTGAAGTCAGCCTCATTTTTATCAGTTGTCAAGTATTTTATCAGATACTTTATTGCTCTCTTGTAAATGGTGTAGAAATTACTTTGTATCCATTTCACAGTATATGTATGTCGAAATGGACAATTTGTGACAGCTTTAAAGTTCTAGCAAGAAGCAATAACCTCTACAGCAGGCATTTTTTTAACCTTCCTTTAGAAAGCTAGATAATAGTAATTAGGTTAGTTTTAGTAATTAAACTTAGATAATACTAGATATTCTGATAAAAGACTTTTAAAATAATGATAATGACTTTTATTATCAATTAAATGCATACTTTAGAAAGGATCTGAATAGAGTTCACTGGTAGATAGTGAAAATTATGTACTTTTTATGTTTAAATTTCCACTTAGAACTTGAAGTCCCGCTGTATTCTATCCAATGCATAAAAGTGGTAAGATACATAAGTGGAGAAATGGACTTGCATATTAATTTGAATTACTCTAAAGACTCCTAAAAGCAGCAGCTGGATTGAGTGACCCAGCTCTCAAGGTATTAATTTAAGTTTAAAAAAAAAGGCCCTGTCAAAGTTGGGGGGTTTGTTTGTTTGTTTGGGTTTTTTTTAATTCTCTAAAGCTCAAATTTTTCAATACTGCAACTTAGTGTAGGCAGCAAAGTAGAGGAAATACTCTTGTATTTCCCACAGAGTTCTCAGCTTTTGGGAGTGCTCTTGGGAGGGACAGGGGGACTGACCCTTCTGGGCATTGCTGTCCTTCCAGCAAGGGAATTGCCATTTATTTGTTGAGACAGTAAAAGTAGTCTTCTGTCTCCTCTTTTTTTTTTTTGACACAATATCTTAAGTCAGTCAAACTTGTCTTAGTATGTTGTTACTGACTCATCTTTGTGTTTGAACACTGTAAAACATGGGGTGTGTTATTGCTGCCCGGGATCAGAGGCTGTTGGTGCCGTAGGAGTCTGGAATGAGCCTGTGGTGCCAGCGGGTCGCAGTTTGGGTGCGGGATGCTGCTGCGAGGGGTGTTCCTGGCGCCCCTTCTGCACAGGGGCCTCCTTGGAGCTCCAGGAGGCTGGAGCTGGGAACGGACCAGTTGGGAACCAATCCTTTTATTCATTTCTTCCAGCTTAGATTTCAACTGTGTCAGTTTCCTGATCCAGCCTGTTTGCAGTTACTGTTTCCTGCACAGGGATTGCGGCAGTAACACACAGCTGGGGAAAGGTGGACCTTCCCCTTTTGATGGCTTGCCACATTCAGATTGTTTTAGGACAGTTGGGAGACTACTGAAGGCTGCTGACATCAGGTGAAGTCAAACGTGAGGAACTGGAAAGTAAATAGCAAATATTTGACATTAATCAGAACTGAATACTTTCTTCTTGAACTGGGTATGTTACCATTGTGCACACTCTAATTTTTGTTACAGGGCAGGTATTGTGTGTACATTATTGTGCCAGGTCTAGTACGGTTGTGCACTTATTGTATAAAATCAAATTATTCTTGAAAATATAGCACTGCTTGTTCTCAAAACTTATGTAGCTAGATTTTCCTTGATCATAATGTAGACCTTATAGTAAAGCGTAGTAGGGCAAATGTTTCACCTCTCACTGCTCAGTCATTCATTAGAATGAAAAATCTCATAACTGTGGAAGATAGGGTATCTGGGCTGGGTGAAATATGGGTGGGAGTCTTACAAAGTACTCTCTTTCTGTTTTATCCTTAGCTTTGACTTTCTCAGAAGAATATAAAATACCATATGCTTGAGAAATCAATTTTGATTACGCTGTTTGTAGTGCATGTAAAATGGTATGGATCAAAGATGGAAGCAGACAGCTGTTAATTGTACCAAGCGTTGTACTCAGAGATCTGAAGTTTTTGTGAGTTATTTTTATCAAAGACATTTTGAATTTAGGCAAGAATCATTGGCTATTCAGCCTGCATGTACTTTCTAAGTTGAAAGCTGTTGGAACTTACCTTTTAAGAATGCATGAGAAACATGAGAAGAAGTCACAGTAAGGTTGTGAATCACCAGATGCTGATGGCTGGACCAGAGCCGTGGCATGTTACCGGTGTTTTTTTGGGGTAGGGAAGCTGCCTGTAAGAGCTTGCAGGCGTTGTCTGAAGTGACTCACCAAGTGAGTGAGCTACAGTGGAAGATCACTTTCAGATGTTGCTGTAAGAACGTTTAACCACACAGCCGCGTTAGTCACAATTTACATAAGGAAACAAATTCTGTTCTCAGAATAAAATACTGGTCAATTATAACATGGGATTTGCAAGTAACGATTGTTTTGCCAAGTGGCTGAGTGTATAGAGTATGCTATGCAGGTAATGGATCTATGCAAACCCACCTAGGTTATGTAGGGTGATCCTTTATATTAAAAAAAAAAAATAAAAAGCTTTAATGCATTTAACATTGTCCATCACAAATAATTACTTGCTGAACTGTAAAAGTATACAGTGGAAAAGAATGTCCAGACCTCTAAGTAAGCAAGCTTAATTGCAGTAAGTTTATGTACTGAGCTGGAAGCGCAGAATGAGCTGGAAACGGACAATAATCTTAACATTAAGTGCAAGTGTGATCATCTACGGCCAGTAATTAAAAATGGGTCCACAAATGTTTTGAAATGCCCATCTCAAAAAGTTGCGTGCCTGAGTAATTTTATTTTAAAGTAATGTTCAAGTGCTTATAATTGTCAAGAGAAGATAACACCAGCCAGACTTCGCAGAAGTGTTTTACTCGGATTGCTTTGTTCGTGCAATCCTTTGTTATTTCGAACCTGAATTTGATTCTACTGGCACAAGTTGGTACAATCTAGGACTATCTTACAGGTATGTTAATGCTGTTATTAGGTAAAGTTGTTCAAGAAAATCTAGTAACCTACTGGCTTTGGTCAAAAAATCGTTATTGACAAAACAGTTTCCTAAATTACAGTCTAATAGTGTTTAAGATTATCGTTTAATATTGATAAGAAAGGTACATGTCTTTATGAGATACGAAGTGCATGAATAATTTCAATAGTTTCATTTCCATGTGAAGTATGAGCTGTGGAAATTTGGAACTGTTCCATATACAATTGGTTGGTCTATAATTTATTAGGATTGTCAATGGAGAGATAATAACACGTGATACAAATTACATCGTAGTGTATAGGAGAAAAAACTTGTAGCAAATAAGTTAATGTGTCATGCTCCTTTGTCACTTATAAAAAAAAATCTTTTAAAATGGCAAACAGTTCATTATTTTTTTATTTATAGTGTCTTATTCCTCCCTATGCTACTTTTAGAAAGACACTTTTCTGATTTTCATGCCTTGCAACATCTTGCAGTGGAATTTCTGACAAGTGTAGCTGCTTGTGCATCTCAAGATTATTTTCGTCGGGGTCTGGAAAGTGTGGCCTAAAGAATTATTAACTATGAGGGTCGTTGTTAAATTAATGACTGTGCCATCCATTACCTGTTCTCGTATCTCTTTCCTTTAACTGTAAAAAAACTTTTCAAGTTTTGGTGGTGGTATCTGAATCACTAACATAAGATAACCCACTAAATTGAATTCTCATGTGCTTCCAGGGAATAACCAAGCATCTTTCATTAACGTTTCTGAAATATTCTTACTTTGTAAAATGTCATAATTTAAAGTTATGTTTATTAATTAAAAACAATACATATTTTTTCTATTTATTTTTCTAGCCGCTAGCAAATGTCTTGAGTTAACCTGTAATATAATTCCAATTAGAAGAATCTACAATGAAGCTATTAATAGCTTCTAACATTCAGATTAATTATGTTATCTCTGACTGTATACTATTGTATTAAAAATTTTGTTCTGGTAACAAAGGACATTGTCATATTTACCCTGGAGAGCTTATTTCACTGGAGAAGGTAGAAGTATCTTTTGAATTAATTTCAAGTCCCAGATAGAAACTGCAATGCAGTAGTCAGAATTTGATAGTCTTATTCCAATGGCTAATAGTCAATTCATGTTACTAGCTTGTTCTTTTTATTTTAAAAAAGCATTAATATAAATCAGCTTATTTAAACAAGCTTAAAGATTTTTTTATGGCCTTCTGAAGCTAATAACTGTGAAGTTACAGTTTTCAGTCCTAAAATTGATGACAATTTCAGTTTGTTTCTGAAAAAAAAAAGGTTTGGGTAAGTTTTAATAGCTGTATGTAATTGAAAAGGTAATTGTGCCTCTTTAAAGCAACTTGTAATTTGTGTTATATAATATTTATGATGTTCTATAGACTTCCTAACATGAATCACTTGCTCATTGTAATTTTTAAATATCTTTAACAGAAGGACCATCTTACTTTTTTAGAATTTATGTGGTGGTTTGTAGTTCCCATTATCTGTCATTTTTCCTTTGCAATAGAGTGTGGCCGTTGAATGTAAAATAAGTTAATTAGGAGGGATATGTAGTTTCTCAAGGGTAACTTTTTCCCTTTCTCCAGCGGATAGCTGGAATGCTGTCTAGCCTAGCAGGCTGTTAATTGCATTCTTGTCTTTTGTCAGTACAGTAGTTTAATAAAATAAGGAATCCTTATTAATGTATGGGTTTTAGAGTAAATACTTCTTGACACTGGATCTCCTCTTCTTGGTGATCTCCAGTGTATGATCCATAAGAATGAATGACTTAAACACTGAGGAGAATATTTTGAGCAAACAGAGAATATTGTTGACATTATTTTCAGATTTTTGACTCTATAAACTCTAAGTGATTAAAGAAATTGTAGATTTGAAGACATATTTGCTGGAGATGTACCAGTTGTCTCAGCTGCTGAAATTTGAACTTGGTTTGAGAAGTACTGGTGCAGGCTGGACCCAGCTGGTCCAAAGAGCTGGGCCTTTGCCTCATGTGTACCTGCCCTTCACAGGTGAAGGAAGTGATTGGGGTATGGACAAAGGTTCTCAGGTGCTGGGCTAAATAGAAGTGTTTGATAAACTCATGCTAGGTGCCAGCTATACCATAGCGGTGTATTTGATGCAAAAATAAGCAGGAGATAGCCAGGTCAGCTCTGAATGTGACAGCTTGCTTGCCAGAAAAAAATATGGAGGTAAATGGGCTGAAGCAGAGCTCAGCTCTAAGGCAGCTGCGCTCATTTGCAGAACCCGAGCTGTAGCCCAAGGTACCTATTTAATATAACAGTTTGTCTTAATGCCTTTGGCAAAATTTATCATATACTTCAAAAAATGGTGAGGGTAATGAGATCACATGCATATTTAGAATATATTTTTTAATTATATATCATGGAAGTGTTTATTGCCATAGAGAGTAGTCATGTGAATATGCATGTTAAAAATGGGATTGGTTTTCTTTCTCTGCATGTTGTGTACTTCAGGTATCATAGCAAAGAACTTCTGTGATCCATGCAGTTTTATAGCCTCACTTGCTTTGTAGTGAAATTACTTTTTTATAAGTAATACTTGATTGAACTGATATCTTTATTAGTGTTTTTTAATAGCACCTGTAGTTTATTAAAGACAATCAATTCAAGTGCACCTTTTTTCTTTAATGTGATCTCCTTTTATGATGATGATTTTTTAACAAAGTGATATTTGGTTTGTTAAATTCCTTAACTCAAAAGTTAAGGAAAAGATACAAATCCTGTTCAGTTTCTCTTTTCTGTGTAGCTTTAAATGTAACTTGTTCCTATTAAAAATAAGCCAGTGCAGTAATTTTCTACTCTTTAGGGGAAAAAAAAAACGCCAAAAGCTCAGTGCTTGAATAAGAGATCTGAATTTCCGTGTTCCATGCCACCAAATTCCCCTGAGAATTGTGGGGATGGGGCTCTTCAGGAAATGAGGGTGCTTTTAGATGCTTAAACAAGGATTTAGATACCTGGTCCAGGACATCTTTGTGGGAAGGACTGAGCCTTATTCAATTTCCTTCCTTTTCATCATTTGTTTTTACTGCTTTTTAAAGTATGCAATAAATGCTTATCCCAATAATATAGTCTATGGATTTAGAAGAGTAATATTGGCTTTATGAGGGCTTAGAGAGAGGAATTTACAAAATCTGTCAGTGAGTGATGCCAATCTCACTCAGCTCTCTCTGTAGGCTCTGGAGAGAGTCAGCTTTGCTAGAGAGCAAGTCAAAGCAGTAGCTTGATCTAGCCACCTGAATTGCTCTTTACAATGGAAAGATGTATGTGTTCTGGCTAGGCTAAAGTTAAATGTTGTGACTGCCATTTTTAATAAAGGCTTTCGTCTTTATTTTTTGTAAAATCATCATAAAACATAGCCTGTATAGAAAAGGCAAATTCAAATATTTTTAAACACTAAGGCAAATAATTTAAGAGCTATCACCAAAAATAGTGTATATGTATCTGGAAAACTCCTTCAAAAGCATATGAAAATTATACATACCAACTATGGTAGTTTTCATACCTCCATTTCACTCGGTTCAGTCCTTTGGTAGAAATCCAGTGAATATAATTAAAAAGAATGACACGTGTTTAGTAGGAGCTTATGTTTAAAACATGGAAGACAGACTCCAGAGACTTGATGCAGTAGTTTAAGAAGTTATTGTCTACCTTATGCAGCAGAGTTGGCAAAAGTAAATCATAAAAGTCTACATGTTCATCATGTATTCACTGCCAGTTGAAGCAGATGCTGGACTTAAAGGATGTGAAGTTTTGCCATAGTTCCTATTTGCTGGGCTGGGAAGGGTGTTGAAGAGTGGAAGTCTGTACTGCAAGACAAGGTCAAAGCAGAGAGTGGGAGCCTATAGTATTTCCAGGCTCAGGAGAACTCACAAATATTTTAGCACTGCTTTGAATCAGTTACAATTTCTGGATAAAAGAGGGTTTCTCATGTTTTGTATTTCCAGATGGACCTTCAACTGATAAAGATTCTGAAGAAAAGAAAAAGGAGCCTGCATCTTCCTCACAAAACAGCCCTGAAGCAAGAGAAGAAAGGTGCTTAATTCTTCATGACTGTGCAAATAACCTCACCCAGTATAAAATAACATTACACTGTTTGGTCCAAATTTTTCATATTAGAGACAACTTCCACATTCTTTTCTGAAATACTTAAGCGTTTTACAAGAAACGGAGTGTTGTTAGGGAAGTAAATCCTGCTGCTGCTGACATAAAAGACGATGAAAGCCACAGGTCAAGATATGGCCAGACTAGTTATTTTTTATTACATCTGTCTCATCTGTCAAATACCTCACCCTCTCAATACTAGCACTGAGCTTTGAGAACTGTAAAACAGCTTTCAGTCACAGCTTTGTGGTAGTTGCATATGTTAGTGGTTTAGAATACTACTTTTGTTTCTTAGCATTTATGTTTAATAAACAATCCCATTCTGCACTTTTTTTGGTAATCTCATGTTATCAGAAAAATGAGCCCATGTTATGACACTATAGGAGCTGAAGAGCATTTGCAAAATAGTATCTGCAAGCCCATTTCTTCTGGTTTTAGTGAATCTGTTTCCAGCAGCCATTTTCAAATTGAAATTTAACCGCTAACCGTTTGTCCTGACGCAAGCTGAAAACTTTTTGGTTTCCAGTTTGCAAGTCTACATCACTTGTTTGTTTATGACCATGGTACCACCTCACTACAGTAAGCAGACTGAATGCAATGCATTCACTGCAGAATTAATGTTTATGTGATATATCTTCACTTTTTTTTAAAGTAAAGTTCCACGGTGGGGTGAAAGATTTCATGTTAATATAGAGAACTGAGAATTAAAACTTATATGCCACATAATGGAATGAAATACCTATTGTGTGTCTATTGTATGGAATACCCTAGTGAATATTTTAAAGACACTTTTAAAATTGTGTTGACTCTAGAGCTATAAGTAGCTTTAAAAATGTGGCCTGGGTCCTTTTTTTGGAATACCTTGAAATGGATGTAGCAAAAGTCATGTATATTGCCATGGGAAAAAAGTTATTCAAAGGGAGGGAAAAAACCATTAATACTAGTTTTCTTTTTGCTTTTTTTAGCAGTTCAAGTAGCAATTCCAGCAGCAGGAAGGAGGAGGGTAGCGCTCCCTCAAATTCTTTCATCCCGTCTTTTCCCCGGGCTCCAAGCACTTCAGATTCTGTACGAGTGAAATGTAGAGAAATGCTCTCTGCAGCTCTCAGAACAGGAGGTGAGCTTTGTAGACTGTATTTTCAAGTTGAACTATTTCCTCCTTCTTTCTTTCAGTTCTTTCCACTCTCTTTTTCTCCTGCTCCATAGGATAGAATAAACTCTGTTTATGCCCATTTGTGTGCATACACCAATAGGTCAGTTCACTCAAGTTCCAAGTAATGAGTAACTTGACAGCATGGAAATGTATTGAAATACTTTTTTGTTGCCGATGATACAGGACATTTTGTGGCTTCTGTTCATCTGATATCTTGCCTACACTGGATCCTCTTTTCAGGAAGGTTATTGCCCCTTTAGTGCCTCATTTAAATCTTTTTTGTGGAAGCTGCTATTTTTTTGTCATGTCTCTGTCTGAGAGTGCTACTGTCTGCATGCCTGTCTTTCTTACATTAGTGATCCTGTGGCCTTCATATTTTAGTTTTTGAAGGCTCCTTTTTGTTTTGGTTTAATCTTGAAGTTTCATTGAGATACCTGCAATAAGAGAGTCTTGCATTGCTCTGTCTTCATACCTTCTGGGAATCTGTACATTCCCTGACTGTTTGTTTGTTTCTTTTCCTCCTTCATGTACACTGGGTTGTCTTTAAACTGACTAATTGAATGTTATGCCAGATTAAGAGCAAACTAAAGCTGGACTCATCAGAATGACATTTTTTTTTCTTGTAGATCCTTCTCTTCTACTAGAACTTAGGACTGTGAGTCGTAAGCTCCTGTTCCTCTGGTTTTAGCTTAGTGTAACCTGACCCAATGTAAGCAGATTTCTGAGTCATCCATTTTTAGCTTCTTCACTCCTTTATTCTTTATTTTAGTTCACATAAATTCAGATACAGACAAAGTTGACAAAAGACCATGAATTTGTGGTCCTCTGGGTATGTAGTTCATAGACTTCTAAAATAATTTCTGCCCAGGAAGTTGCACATAGCATCTTAGTATTTGTGTAGTCTTAATTTTATTCCATGTAGTCTTAAATTTAGCTATTTTTTCAAGAACTCTTTCCTCTTTTAATTTCCACAGCACATATAAGCTGTTCGTCCATGGGTCGAATGCCAATCTCAGTAAGGCTTTTTTGTGGTTTTATAGCCTTCTGCATGAGGATCGAGGGAGAAATGGTGTTTGGATTACTCATTGAAGTACACCCGTATTAAAATGAGAAGGAGGAAAACACAGACTGTATATAATTTGTCCTAACTTGTCTTGGAAAGGCAGCTGTCTTCGTGAGTAAGGGTTTTGGTCAGAGACAGTAAACAATTACAGAATGACAGAGTGTTAGGGGTTGGAAGGGACCTCAAAAGATCCTCTAGTCCAATCCCCCTGCTGGAGCAGGAACACCTAGGTGAGGTTACACAGGAATGTGTCCAGGCGGGTTTTGAATGTCTTCAGAGGAGACTCCACAACCGCCCTGGGCAGCCTCTTCCAGTGTTCTGTCACCCTCACTGTGAAGCAGTTTCTTCTCATATTTAAGTGGAACCTCCTGTGTTACAGTTTGTACCCATTGCCCCTTGTCCTACCGTTGATTGTCACCGAGAAGAGCCTGGCTCCATCCTTGTGACACTCACCCTTTCCATATTTATAAACATTAATAAGGTCACCCCTCAGTCTTCTCTTCTCCAAGCTAAAGAGCCCCAGCTCCCTCAGCCTTTCCTCATAAGGCAGATGCTCCACTCCCTTGATCACCTTTGTTGCCCTGTGCTGGACTCTCTCCAGCAGTTCCCTGTCCTTCTTGAACTGAAGGGCCCAGAACTGGACACAATATTCCAGGTGTGGTCTCACCAGGGCAAAGTAGAGGGGGAGGAGGACCTCTCTTGATCTACTAACCACCCCCCTTCTAATACATCCCAGAATGCCATTGGCCTTCCTGGCCACAAGGGCACAGTGCTGGCTCATGGTCATTCTGCTGTCCACCAGGACCCCCAGGTCCCTTTCTTGTACGCTACTCTCCAACAGGTCATTCCCCAACTTGTACTGAAACCTGGGGTTGTTCCTACCCAGATGCAAGACTCTACACTTGCCCTTGTTATATTTCATTAAATTTTTATTGTCTTGAGACATTTTAAGTCAGATGCTGCCTTGTCTTCAAGATTGCTGTGGTTTATTTCTTTCTGTTTACATATTTTATGACACATCTCTGCTTTGAATTTTGTTCTTCCAAGTAATATGTTGACAAAGTTTTGAAAGGATAAGTGTACAGTAAATTAAACTTGTCTGTACAAAAGGAAAATACACTGCAGTTGTTTCATAATTTGCTGAGTTTCTGAGTGTTAGTTGGGCTCTTGGGGCTATAGAACACTGATGAAATTATCAGGTTGTTAATATTTTAATATTTGTTTCCTTCAGATGATTACATTGCTATTGGTGCTGATGAGGAAGAGCTGGGTTCTCAGATTGAAGAAGATATCCTTTGTTTTACATCTATGCGCTCCAGAACGAGAGTATTTTTAAAAGCATTGGTAGTGTTAAAATTAATTAATTGGATCTACTTATTAAATATTTTAAAATCTAATTTAAAACAAAAATAGCAAACTGTGTTCAACACATCAGCGCAGCCATTTAGTGTTTAAAAAACAGCACAACCTAAATGGTTTGCCTTAAAGCATGTAGGAATGTGTGTAGGTGAGTGTGTTTGGGGTTTTTTTCAGTTCAGTATGTTTTCCGTGCAGCAGCAATATTATATCTTACTGAAGCATTCTAACATAAATTTCTGGGCTCCTCTATGTTATTTTAAAATCTTTTCTTGCTAACAGTTTTAATCTGTTTCTTATGTCTTTATTTAATTTGCTGCAAGTTTATTTTTAAATTAGTTTGAAATTTTGAAAAGAGTCATAGTAGTAGTGTTTGAATAGGTACAGAGCAGAGATCTGGGGTTTTTTTGGGAGGGCGCGGGTGGGGAGGTATTCTGAATCATAGAAGTAGTGTAAGCTTCAGGATTCTAACTTGCTAATGTCCTTCAGTAATTAAAGTCGGCCACCATTCCTGTTAAGGAATTTCTTGTTCCTGTTGCAAACCTGTTTTAAAATTCTGTTAGTGAGCAGCCAGTGTTTCAATATTTGGTTTAGAAATCAATTAATCCTTAGGATGAGGTCAAGGAACTGGACATAAATTTATGGGTGACTTTTCACAATTTCAGTTGAGATCCCACTACCCAAAAATTTGTGTTTCACTCACCAGGTGCCAAAGGACAATTAGGCTTCAGAAGGACGTCAAGTCAGCTGTGTTAAACAGGAAAGTAACTTGGGTGGGGTGGAGGGAAGGACTTAATCAACAGTGGAGAAGTGCATCGCTTTAGAAAAGTTGCCCCCCAAAATGCCCCCCTTTATAGTGCTCTGTTTTACCTGGTAATGTTTTGTTCCTTAAACACAAGGCACCTATTTTTCAAGAATTAAAAAACACTGATATGAAATACAAAAATAGGGTACGAAGTAGAATAGCAAATCTCAAGGATGCAAAGAATCCTAACCTAAGGAAAAACGTGTTATGTGGGAACATTCCTCCTGACAAGTTTGCCAAAATGACAGCAGAGGTGAGTGAAACAGAGGTCTTCAACTCTTTCCCTATTGGATTTATGTCCTGGCCTGTATTTATTACCCATGAAAGTAATTTATGTAAGCTGTCTGCACTTTTGAATTACTGTGGCTTGTTTGTGGCTTGCGCAGTCTGAATTACAGGGCTATGTTGGGGCAGAGGGGATTAAAGTCGTGTCTGTTAACATTTCCTAAATATCTGAATTGGTCTGTAAGTCAGGAGCCAGGTAAGTTGTTGCATGTAAATTTCCTGAAACACGACATGTTGTGCCATTTTTAAGAGGCTGTAGGATATATCAGTGGTGTTTTTAAAGTTTAGGAATATGTGAATATGTCTGACCAGTGACTCCAAGTTGCTTACCCATTCACCTTTCTGGATATGTAAGTGTTAGCCTGTCTTGCCATTTGTTTTTCAGATACTAACCTCCGCTGTTATACTCCCATGCAAGGTATAGCACTGTGCTTCTAAAGTTCAGTCCCTCTCCTGTTGGAATTTTTAGTGTTTACTTAAAGTTTATCTCACATTTGACAGAATACAGCAAGTCAGTTTGAAGGAAACTCTCCACGATAAATAGAAAAGGCCATAAATGATAGAGAAAATAAACTAGGAGAATTGCCCTTTAAATAAAATTAAATGTGTGTTACTGAAAGAACATTTTGGACACGTGAATAGAAATTCCCATTCAGATGCTCACTGTCTTTACAAGTTGCCATTCAGATGCTTACTGTCTTTACAAATCAAAATAAATCTAGGAAGTCAAATGAAAAATTGGATTTTATGAGAGCGAAAACCAAAAGCTGGGTAGTATCTGATTTTGGTTTTGTAGTTCTGCTTGTATGTATTGAATTCTACCCCCACCAAATCAGCTATATAGAATTATCTTGGAGACTGAAAGAAATTAAATTTATGATCAAGTAATTAAAATAATGATTAGCTTTTTCTAAAGGAGGGGTGTTTATTTTTGTTTTGTTTGTTTGTTTTCTATAGTTTTACTTAAAGTTTAGGGCAAACACACTGATAAAGGAATGTGTAAAGAAAAGTGCACATCTTTTTTCGTTCTACATGTGTGTATGTACATGTGCACAAACATACTCCAGTGCCCAATCTTTGTTTTAGTTAATGTCTTGGATTAAAATTCTAATGGCTTAAATGTCACCCTTAGTGTTAAGATTACTTCTAAAGTGAAACAGCATTAATACAAGATTTGCATTCAACATCTACATGGGATGTGTGGAGTAATACTTGATTGAAGCAATATGGAACGACTTGTTCTCGCTGTGCACACTTGATTACTGTACATTGTGGAGATCTGCACACTAGAACTTTTTTAAATGAAGAAGAAGACCAGTGAATCTGAGCTCTTCAGTTAGTGTTTTGAAACTAAGTGTGTATGACTTCTGCTCTATATGGTAAATTATGGCTGTACTGTCTGTCTCAGGACGAATACAGAAATGGTCAAAATAGTGTACATTTTTCCTATAATAATATTCTGTAGGTCAACGAGATACTTATGCAAGGATCTGAGTTAGAGAGATCTTTTTCTTCCTCTCTAGAGAACTTTTTAGTCCTCCTCCATCTTATCTCTCGATTACGTTTCTGAGCTTCAGAAATGCATTTATGTAGAAATGCTTCTTGGTGTTTGATATTCTAACTTTTAATGATTCATAAGAAAAAAAAAAACACAAATATTTTAAACTTTTTAACTATTAGCTTCTCTACTGAGAAATACCACAATTTAAGTCTTATCAAATTCTTGTAGAATTACTTTGCCTTTCAATAGAGTTGCTGTTCATGAATTCTAGATTAAAAAAGGTATGTATTTGCACAGTGGTAATGCCTTGTTTAAAATAAAAACTGTCTATTATACTTTCTCTGCTCTTTATCCATAACAGGAAATGGCAAGTGATGAACTGAAAGAAATGCGCAAAAATCTGACCAAAGAAGCTATCAGAGAGCACCAGATGGCTAAAACAGGAGGTACCCAGACTGATCTGTTTACGTGTGGCAAGTGCAAAAAGAAGAACTGTACATACACCCAGGTACATGATTATTCACACTCTTAGTTTTCATTTTTCAAAGCTTAAGTCCTATGTAAAGATTGTCAGAGAAAAACGTTGTCTTTACAAAATGAACTTAGATGAAAATGTAAACAAATTGCAAAATATGTGAAGGCAGTTGGATCTGCTTAGGTGTGCTTACATAAGGAATGTTAGTTGTATTAATTTACCGAAGATTTTATGTAAATCCAAGCTGAGAGTCTCTATAGCCTGAAATGTCAATTTCCTTGCAATGCTGAGTTTTTGGTATTTCTTCTTTTTATGTCTTATTAATATAGTGTTATGTAAAGGAAAGCTAATTTACTGTTTTTAATATCTGTCAGCTTTTCTTTACAGGGGGAATAAGTAGCAGAAAATAATGATATATACACACTTTTATATATATATATATATATATAATCATAGAATAGTTTGGGTTGGAAGGGACTTTGAAAGCTCGTCTAGTCCAGCCCCCCTGCAATGAGCAGGGACATCTTCAACTAGGTCAGGTTGCTCAGAGCATTTTTGTGTTTATATATATATATTTATATATTTATATATTTATATATTTATATATATATATATATATATAAAATCTACCATTTGACTAACCCTAGACCTGATTTACAGTCATTCCTACAACCTTTTTCTATTTTAATTAGGAAATATGTGAAAGTAGGGCTTTAATTTGTTTAGCAGTGCTTCAGGGCATGTAATTTTGATCATCGGATCAACTGCATTTATAATTTAGTATTTTATATCAGACACTTTAAGTAGAAAGCTGATTTTCAATCATGAGACTTTTAAGCCTTGGCATCAGTAAATATATGTAAAGCTGTACTGAACAGGTAGTTTTATTGCAGAATCTTTTCCTGGAAGTATGTGCACAGTTTCTGTGCTGTAATTGATATTTTTATGCTTCTAAACCTGTCAAAACATAAGTTTATGATTACATTATCGTCTAGACAAAAAAACAGTTTCAATTGATATGGAAAGTTGATTTGTATTTTTATCCAAATGTGTTTCCTTAATGTTAAATTTTGATTTTAAACATTTACACTGAAGACATACTAGCAAAAACTTAAGACACTAATTTTCTTTTTCATCTCTGGCTCTTGCCTTTGCCTAAGGTTCAAACCCGCAGCGCTGATGAACCCATGACAACGTTTGTTGTCTGTAATGAATGTGGAAACAGATGGAAGGTAAGACTGTGAGACTGCTCTGCATATTTAATAGCAGACAGCCAGGCTCTGTGCTTAATTTTGGTTAGTCCAATGAAGCGAAGACACACTCAAATGAAGGCCTGTAAAGTATACAACTTAAGATGTAATAGCAGACAATGTGAATCGTGATGTCTTCATTCTGTTATTTTTCTGTGTTAAGAATGCTGCAGCTCTGCAGAACCATGTTGCACAGCGTATGTTAAGATTACTGCATTAAAAAAAGAATGCATCTTGTTTTGCATATTTTCTTACTGAATATCGTTCAAGTCTATACTTCAAGATATCCAGATACTTTCTAAAGCCTAGAAATTGTTTGATGCAGTACCTGGAAGAGTTCATTTGTCCTTAAAACCTTCGGTAACGTTGCTGTTCCAAAAGTGTCTGTATAAAGAATCTTGAGTGAAGGACTGGTTATGATCTAAGCAAATGCTTTAACTGGTAATTTCCATATCCTGACTATGGTGTCATATTTCTGTTTCTTCTTGCAAAGATTTAGAAATAAGCTGTATGAAGATCTCATAAAAATTCTTTTCTTTTGACAGTTCTGTTAGAAGAAGAAATTCTCAAGACATCTGGACCAGTATAAAGGAGGATTTTGTAATTAGCTTTAAAAACTAGGCTAAGCATCTAGCTTCCAGCAAACAAGAAGTTTTTTGATTTTCATTTTTTTTTTTTTTAAAGCAGCATACATGCCCAACATTAGCCTTTGTTTTGACACAACCATCATTTCCTTAAATGCCTTCCTATAGCTGATAGTCAGTAGGGCCAGGTTGCTCAATTGTATGGTGAATGTTAAAATATTTTTTCATTTTTATAAGTAAGTTGACATTAAACTTTTACCAATTAAACATTTTGGTAATTGACTTGGGTTTTTTTTTTAACTATGTGAATAAGGTACTGTATTTTTTGCGGTCTGAAACATACACGCTCCTCCCATATGGATTTTACATCCCCACATTTGTTCACTTCTAAGAATGGAATTTGTTTCTTGCTGCCGCATTTACTAGTTTTGCAAAGAGAAAGGGTATCTAACTTCATCTGATTATGTTAAACTCAGTTGGTAACTAAATAACAATTTAGTTCACTCCTAGTTTGTGCATACTGTTTCGGAGTTAGGACTAGGTTTGTAATCTGGCGTTTGGAGATGTATTGGTGGATGTGATGACCTCTTTTGCAGTGGTTGGTTAATCTTGTTTGTGTAACCAGCCTTAATCAATGCAATATTTCTAATTGCCCAAAGCGTGTATTTTACATTCTATCAGTAGGTATTATTTCTAGGAATGTCTTAAGATAGTTGGTTAAATCTGATTTGAGTGTTCAGTTTTGCTTAATGTGCTTGACAACTAAGTTTAGTTCAGACTTTGTAAATAAGCAGAGGCATTGTGTTTTAGGCTGTCCTAATAACACCAGCTAGCAAATCCATCACAGTATAAACTGTCTGGGGAGGTAGTATGAAATTCACTTCATATAAATGACATTAATTTTGTTCATGAACAGAATTTTGAGATGTAGAGTATCCAATGTCAAGGACAGACCTGCAGGTGAGAATAAATTATTGAAGTTATGGTCTTTCCTATATGTGGAATGATATAAATGCTGCTTTGTTAGAGCCTGCTTTGTAACAATGCTCGTCTTTAGAATATTTTCAAATGTGCTTTCAAGGAAAAACATGTCAACATTTTCAGAACAGATTAAATTCTTTCATTACACCTAGGTTTATATTATTTATCAAAGCCTGGGGCTGCGGAGGTCTATCCTGGCAACATATAAAGGATTCATAGGGGGATGGGAAGAGTATGTATAGTTCCTGGAGAATAAATTCCTTGGCTGCACAGGAAAAACAAGATTTTTCTGTGTTTAATACTTTTTTGCATGGCGGTGACCATCATAACAAATGATTTGGAAATAGTACCATGACTCTTGAGCTTTCAAGACAAGAAGTGATAGGTGAATACTTAATAGAGCAAGCTTTTCCAGTCAGCTTGTCCAAGTAAGGAAAAGTGGGTTTTCTTTTGAAACAAAAAAATGATTAAAACAAAGGAGAAGTTTAGTTACAAACATTTGTAGGCAGAAAATTGCTAAGCATTTAAAGTTTCTTGTATAGCTTTGTATAAAACATTTTAAACTCATTTTATATTACTACCCTAATTTATAAAACATTCTGTTTTTTTCTACTAACTGAATGGGTTTATTTTTGGCTTATATGTAGGTCCTTTGACAGAATTGCTTCTTAAGAGTTACCTAAAGATGCATAATTTTTTTTTTTTTCCAAGTTGTTTAAGACAGCAACAAACTAATGACAGGTGTTTAATATCAATTATGTTGCTTTTTTTGGGGACCTTACTGAAGGAACAAGTCTAACAAAATGCGTTAGAAATGATTGCAAATTGGATGCCAAGTAGACCAAAATTTCCAATACTGTTTGCAACGTAAATACAGGACAGACACAGGTTCGTTTGCATCACCTTCCTCACACTACGTGTCCTTTAGTGTCTGTGCCCGATTGTGACACTTAGGAGAATTACCTTTTGAGAACATGTAGTAATTTTCTTTCTGTACTTAGCAAATTATATCTGGACTTTTTTAAAAGAACTAAACTGCAATAGCTCTTTTTGTGATGTAGGTGTATCCAAGTAGGAGTTCAAATAAAATGTTGTTTCACCTAATGTTACCTTATGGCTGGACAACAGCCTTCATCCATCTTCTCTTGTGTCCCCAGGGTAGAAAGAAAAATTACTTTCCTGCAGTGTAAGAAATCGTGAGAAGACATTTCCTCATAAATAATTCATTTAACGTGCTTAGTAGAAAGTATGTGTTTTAAAATGTCTTGTCCTGAATGATTCTTTTCGACTAGCACTAAGCAGAAGGTAAATACCCGCTCAATGGTCTTGGCTTTTGTGATTCCCACCTTGAAGCCCTGTTTCACTTTCCAGGCATTGCAAAGGAAACGCCTGGTTTTTGTCCAGGGTTCAGGATTCCACTTGTGTTCACATACGAGCATTTTAAATTGGAACTTACCACCCATACCAGCTTAGGTAGAACTTAAATTCATCAACATTAAGTCTTGTTTTCTGCTAGAAGTGTTTGTATTAGGTTTCAAATGCCCACCTTTTGAAATAGATCATCAGTAGTCATTCACATCAATAAACCGGAGGAGTTTCACCTCTAATTACAATTTCATACAGCTGAATATTAGCTTCTGTTTTGCTAGATCATCACTAAGCTTGAATTGTTTTGCCATTTTAAAAGGTTTGGGATTAATTTAGTTACATTATTATAGAAAATCTTTAATTCATGTCATTGAAATGATGCTTACACCCTTCATGGCAGAAGACACTGTTTCTGAATTGCTCTTTGAAAATTATTTCACATTGAGATAGTCTTTCTCTTTTTCGGATGTCCTTTGTAATCAGAATGCATAAGTACATGATCTTTGTGTGAAAAATTTTAATCTGTCTTTGTATGGTAGAACCCTTCAGGGGAGATACATATATATATTTCCCACCTCGCCTTCATTTGTATTGTGCTAATGACTTTGGAATTTAAAGGTCAGTATAAAGCACAATATGTTGGCTGAAGAAGCCCATTCAATTTTAATACGGCTTAGCAGGTTGGTGAAAAGAGCAGTTCCTAACAGTGTGCATGTTCTGTGGGATTTATTGGTTTGTGAAGTGCAGACGTTGAAGGAAGAATACCGGTGGTCTGGAAAGGTGTTAGAGCTTAATGATATCCTGCCGTTAGATAAATGCCAAGGCAAACCAATCATGCTTATTTTCAAACCAGGATAAATTGATTTTGTGGTAGTTTCTTGCTTGATGAATTATAAATAATACCTTGTGTCAATATGATGATTTTTTCCTGCTGTTCATGTAGCAGCTTGTCTATAGTAACTTTTCAGTGCAACTCACTTTTGCTGTGAGAAGAGTTTGTGCATAATGAGCAAGTATATAGTAGTGAAATGTAGTTAAAAATCTGCCTTCTGTGTGGGTGAGTGTCCTTTATTTTTATTATATTTTTCCTCCTCCACTTCAATTAAATCCAGTGCTGAACAGACTCAAAATAACATGATATTTAGGGGAGTGGGCTGGTTGTTTGGGTGTTTTAAGAGTTACTGTGAGGGTATCTAGGGACCAACATTCCGCTATTGGTTTTGAGTGTAAGCTTAAACATAAAACACAGCATTAAAATTTGTTAAGATCCTTCAGAAAAGAGGTCCAGTGCAAATGTCAGTTTGTTGCAATGCTGAAAAAAAACAAATGAAAATTGCCTAGAGAATTTTAATTGCTTAGAAGTTGTGGCACATGGAAAATAAGCTTAGAAATTATTTTTTAATAATCTGATGTTAACTGTAGAACTGTCCAAACCAATATGGTTCTCTCCCTTCTAATTTCATTGCATCTTTTTCTTGCAGAATAATATAATATATTGCTTGATTAAAAAGTATGAGTATTTGGTCTGTTTTCCAGCTCTTAATGAGGTATTTTTGCAGGGAAGAGATGTGACTTAAAAGAAATTCCTCCATTTTGTGAAATGACACACTTTGAACGTTTTGTTTGATATGTGTGTCTGATCTTTCCAGCAAGCTGAATTTGACCTAGTTAAACTTACTTTGTCAGCTTAGAGTTTTAGAGAGTCTTACCCATGCTGATTAAAACAAGTACAGCTTTGTCAGGCTGACTGCAAGCTCCCCATGAATATGCTGCTTTACTGATAGGTCTCGTTTGCTTTGTTGAAGTTACTACCTCTCATGTAACACTTTATGTAAACTGAGATTGTATTGATAGGATGTTCTATGATCTCCAAAGCACTGCTTTGGAAGGGACCCACAAGGATCATGGAGACCAACTCCTGTCCCTGCATATGACAACCCCACAGTTCACACCATGTGTCTGAGGGTGTTTTCCAGTCTCTTCTTGAACACTGTCAGGCTTGGGGCTGTGACACCTCCCTGGGGAGCCTGTTCCAGTGTCCACTACTCTGTGGGTGAAGAACCTTTTCCTCATGTCCAACCTAAACCTCCCCTGGCACATCTTCCTGCCATTCCTTTGGCTCCTATCTTTGATCACCAGAGAGAAGAGATCTGCACCTGCCTGTCCTCCTCCTCCCCTTGTGAGGAAGCTGTAGACCATGATGAGATCTCCTCTTAGTCTCCTCCAGGCTGAACAAACCCAGTGACTTTAGCCGCTCCTCATATGGCTTCCTCTCCAAACTGTTCATCAACTTTGTAGACCTCTCCTGGACACTCTCCAGTAGCTTAGTATTTTTTTCTATCCTGTGTCACCCAGAACTGCACACAGTGCTCCAGGTGAGGCTGCACCAGTGCAGAGCAGAGCGGGACAGTCACCTCCCTCGCCCGGCTGGCAATGCTGTGCTGGATGCACCCAGGACACGGTTGGCCCTCTTGGCTGCCAGGGCACAATGTTGGCTCATGTTCAACTTGCTGTTGACGAGAACCCCCAGATCCCTCTCTGCAGAGCTGCTTTCCAGCCTCTCGTCCCCCAGTCCGTATGTACAGCCAGGGTTGCCGTGTCCCACATGCAAAATCCGGCACTACAACTTCAGGTGGAACGACCAGTGTTGATATGTTCAGTGGTGGCAACTGCTAACTGGACTGTGTCTTAAACAGGGGTATATAGAAGGTTCTGTCTTAACTTAGTCATCCAGTGTTGTACTAACAGAGGACAAAACACTTTGTTTTGCTGTCTCACTTAAGCTTTTTGGCTTACATTTTTGTGCTGACAAGTTGAATAGTGCTTTGTTTTTGGAAGATGATGGTAACTGGTCCATAATTATTGTTGTTAACTTACCGTGTCTCAGGTCTTCTCCTGCGGTGCTGTGTAATGGAAAATCTTGGGTTTTGTTTAATAATGTAAATGCAGTAAGGAGAGAATGTGTCTCCTGCTGAGTGCACTGAGGAAACAAACTGATTTCCTAAATTCTTCCTTATTATTCCCATTTCCTTTTTCTCAGAGACAGAAAGTCCTCATTTTGTGCTTTTCCATAGTGCTGGAATTAGGCAAATAGCAGGTTTCTGAAAGGCTACAGTAAATGTCACTGAACTATGCCTGTCTGGTTCTTTCATTCTAGGGGTATTTTTATTCTTTGTTCCCAGTATGTCCTTTTCCTACCTATATGTGTCCTTTGATAAATTTAAATAATCCTGAATTGAAATCCACTATAAATGCCCAAGTTCAACATAGTGGAATTGCAGTGTATCTTTTAATTTAAGATAAGTTATTAGAATCACTGATCTACAAACAGATTATGCAGAATTCCATTTACTTTCTTCCAAGTACTTCCTGTGCTTACTGACTCTAGGATATGATCAGAAATCAAGTGTAATGTTTGGGGGATACTGTAAATTAACGTGGTTTATTAGCAGATAGAACTGTTGCTTTTCTTCCAGACAGTCTGAAATAGTGCTAAATCAGAACAGAGTATTAAGTACATGAGCATCTGTAATAGAAACCGTACGAGATCTGTCAGGTAACAGGAGAATTTAATGTGTACAAACCCAAGATGGCTGATACTGCCATCCTGTCAGGAGCAAATACTGAAATGTTTTTTACATCTACCCACCAAGGGAAGAGAAGAATATGTGAGAATTCTTGTGCTTTATTTAGGAATTCAAATGCCCAGACTTTTCTTCCTCTTAAGTAAATAATTTAACTTTATAAACATCAACAATATGAACTTAAAAATGCTTTCAGCAGACTCTAGTAGTAAAATAACAATTCTTCAGCAAAAGATTTTTATAGGCAGCATTATTTCAACCATTAGCTTTCACGAGCTTGAGGTTGCCATACTGATTTCCATTAGCACACCGTATACGGATTAAATTTACCAAGACGAGCGGAGCGTACCCGTGCCAGGTACGATCCGTACAATATGTGAAACGTTGTCTAGCATAACTCAGATATTGACAGTACTGTTTTCACTTTGTTCCCAGTGTGGATGTGGCAACTGGTTTGGTTTCCAAGAAAATTTTCAACACTCCACTTAAAAATAAAATTAAATTTTCATGCTCAGTTGGCATTTGTACCTCAGACATACCTTGTAACACATTTGCATCTGAGTTGCATGCTGCATTTGAAAAAATACTGCATTTTTTGAACACCTCCGCTTTCTGTCCGTTCTCTTCATTTTCATTTGCAAAATAACACTGAATTTGATCAGAAACTGTAGTTAGCTGATTGTGTCAGAGCCTTGTGCGGGTTTAAATCATTCAGTCCGTAGTAAAACTTGCCTGAGTTATTTTCAGGTAAATATCTGTTTAATTTTAAATTCCCTGTGAATTGCGTAGCCCAGAGTTCCATTTGTTTTAAAATAAATAACATTTAAGAAAAAAATCCTATGATTCAATGGATTTTTCAGATAAGGACCGAAGCAAGTCCTTATAAATAGCAGAGTTCATAAACCGAGGGTAGGAGTCTCTGTGCATTAAGGTATAAATTTGAAGCTGTGCGTCATCGAAGGTGTGTTGTGAGGGTTCCAGCATATTTCGGTTAATAACTTCTCGTACTCTGGAGTCCAGACTGACCTGCATATTAAAATAGAAAGTCACGTAATTAATAGTGGTTGGCTTGAAAAAGCGGGCTTTTTTAACCATTTCAGCTGATGTCCTTTGAGAGTGTAAGAACTGCTAAATATACTTAGGCAAAAAACGCCTGTGTTGTAATCTCTGATGGATAGAGAAAATCGCTCACCGAGGTGACCTTACTTTGAAGAAGGCTGTTTGCATTCCTGTTATTATTGAAACCTGAGAGACTGGGGGACTGTTCCCAGACCAACCTCCTGCTCTGTAGTAGAGAGGATTTGTAACTTTTGGTGACAGTTTGTGCTGTTGCAAAGGGACTGAATTTGGAGTAAGCACTGTGACACAGACCAAAACCGTAACCTGGGAAGCTGTTGCTTAATCAAATTCCTGTGGTAAAAAGCGGGGTGAATTGATGTGAATCACAGGTATTATGGCTATGTAATGATGCCATACAACATACAAGTCATCCTTATTTTTCTGCAAGGTTCTAGTCTCTGCAGAAATATATTAGTATTCCTCGAACAGGCCGACTAGATTTAAACAGCATTTTTGTAAGTAGGTAAGTATAGCTTGCACTGCAAACAATTAAGTTTGAGTTTTGCAAGGATATTGGAAGACTTAAAATTCCAGCCTACTTAGCAGGATTATATTCAAACTGAACTGAGGTGTCTTCAAAATGTGACATATTTGCTAACAGCAAAGTGACAAACAGTTTTTAAAATTTTCAGGAAGTCGGTGTGTTTGTTCCATGCTGTATTTTGTCAGCTGCTCTTTGAACAATTTATGCTTTGCCAATAACACTTTATTTGTGGTTACTGTGCTTTTGGAGAGATACACACACCCCCTCCCCCTTCCTAGTGTAAAGAAAAAAGAAACTGATTTGTTCAACAAATAAAATTTGAGCAAGGATGAAGTAATGATCTGTATATTCGTGCCTCAAACTAAAGGCTTCACATCAGCATGCCAGAGCTTTCTTACAGCCACTGGACGTAGTTTTGATCATCTCACCTCAAGGATGGGTCCGCCTTTTTCCCCTAAATCTCTGCGTGTTGGCAGCGGAACATGGAGGGGAGAAAAGTTACTCCTGAGTATTGTTGTAGCTTTAAACACGTTACAACCTTAAAACCAGCTGCAAAACAGCACCAAATAATGTGTTTGGGACAGTAATATACCTCTTTTGGAGAAAGGATAGAAATATAATCTTCATAAATTAGTCTTGCTTTTTCTTCAATGACACTTTTGTTGGATTCCTGTTTTAGTTCCTCGCAGGCCATCCAGAAAAGCATGTTTTCCTCGCTGAATTCTGTTCGTAGAAATTCACGAAAAGCATTTCTGCCAGCTGGAGTAAGCATCAACTTGTCAAACGATTGAGCCCAGGCATTTACTTCTTCAAGAGTAGGAGCTGGGCTTGGGGGGGAAGGAGAGGACAAGAAGAGAGAAGTTAATGATTGTTACTGAAGCTGTTTGCAGCTGGCAGGAGGCATCTCCCATTACGATGGAAAAAAATCACAAGGTTCACAGGGCTCTAATTCCTCACCTGAACTACTCAAGGACAAACTCTAGTAAACGTATTTACAAGATGCCCTTTTAAAGTGTGCTTATTCAAATCTCGGGTGCAGATGCTTGCCAGCGCTGTGATGCAGAAACTGCAGTTCGTTGCTCAAAGTAATTGCAATGAAGTTCCTCTGCAACTGCTAAGCATTTTTTCTATGCCTAGTAGTCCTTGTTGAATCATTGTTAAAAATTGAATGAAAATATGTAGAAAGCAGCAATGATTCAAATCCCATAAAAGGCACCTTGCTGTCTATTAGGGTTTTACAGGTGTTGCTACCTGTTGGAGCAATTCTGAAGAGAGTTGCCTGACTCCTGGGAGGATCTGAGCTCCTCTTCATAGTTCTTATTTTTGTAAGGCTGAGCACTGCCAGTTAGCTTCATTACATAGTTGTTGGGTGGGGAAAGGCTGTATTTAAAAATTACTTCAGGAAAAAAAAGGAGACCATTTACAATGCTGGTTTTAATGTACCATGTTACGGAAGTGGGGATGTGGTTACATGCTGCATATAAATAAGGTAAGAGATCATAGATCAGACCTTTGGTTCCTTAGGAGGTAAGAAACAGATGATTGCAAATTCAGCATAAATGACAAATAGGTGATAATAGTTATTTGCATATTTCAAGTAATTCGCTTTAATTATTTAGCATGTTTTCTTGGGTTTGTTTCATTTTAGCTTGACAGAACACTTGTAAAGACCATACCTTTCCTCACAGTTTGGAATACCCTCTGCTTGGAGTTCATGAGATGTTCTCCTTGCTCTCTCTTCATCTTGATTTCTAACAGTAAGACTGCAAGGTAGCAAATAAAATCTTGGTCAACTTTATAAAGCAAGAGGCTGAACGTACCCCAGATGCTATTCCTCCAAAATTAAATCAGAAGAAAGGACAGAAGCTAACATTAGCCACATTACCCCTAGTTTTGCTCTGACATTAATGTTACAGTTATATAAACCTGGCAAACTTCAATGTAGCTGCATGCTGCTCAATATTGTATCACATAGACTTTCCATACAGGGACCATAGATTCGTAGACTGTCTTGAGTTGGAAGGGGCCCGTGAGCATCATCAAGTCAAATTCCCTATAAGTATGTGTACACAAGCATATATATGCATGGGATATATATGTATACATGAGTACCCTTTATCACATAACAAATCTATGTTCCATTGATCCTTATTATACTGGGTATGCTTGATGCAATGTTTTTACTTGAGTTTGACTACATGAACTGGCTTTATGTTGAGTTATTCAAGGTTGGTTGTTTCGGGTTTTAGTTTTGAGGGTTGCCCCCACCCCCCGTGGCTATTTTTTATATCCATAGGGCACAATGAGGGCCAAGACTGGTTTAGAATCATGATACCATGTTACAAGAAAGCCAGAGTTGAGAAGCTGGAGCACAAGTTTTAAGCAAGGTAGATGCTTCTTTATGTGTTGTGGGAAGTGTAAGCATCTTTCAGAGTTCAGGTGCCAGATTGTGTGGTAATTCATTGCAACTTTAAAAAAGTGCTAGTATATGCTTCACAATGTGAGGCCTGGAGCACAAAGACCAGATATATAATTGCTGAATATCATTTTGAGTATGTCTGACTGGAAATGAGTTATCATAGTTTAGCGAGAAATGCACGCACATACGCACACACACATTCATATAATTTGTAAAGCTGCTTAAAATTTGTCAAGAAGAAAATGTCCAGCTGAGATACAACATGTAATTCGTATGAAACAGGTCCTTCAGCTGCACTAAAGCAATACAGTTGTTCTAGGAAAATAACTAATTTAATTTCTTCATTTGTATCTTACCTTTCTTTAATGCTAATGTCCTAACAGTTTTTGTTGCCTTAATCCTTAAGAATCTCATTTATCTCTAGTAAGGCTGATTTTTCTGTCCTTTATGCCTTCTAAACTCATGGCTTTGTCTTATATGGAGCTTTACTATTTACTGGTTAGCTCCTCCTCTTGCGCTCTCTAGCGTTAGTGCATGATCTGCAGAGACCTGCATTCTTCTTTGCCAAGGCGGCCTGTGCATTGAAGAGGTAGTGAAGCTTTCCTGTTGCTTAGCTGTAGAGTAGTTATTACAAACCCATTTTCTTCTGCAACATCTGAATCATACATTAAAACTAATTAATTATTTCAATTCACCTTTTCAGGAAAAATAAAAGGTAAGCAGTTAATGTTAATTTTTTATTCTTTTGGGGTGTATAGGTCTCGATCCTTTACTACCCTTTTTACCAGTGATTCTGGCTTTTTTTTAACATGCAAAGTGATATATTCGGTGTTCCTCACACACAGACAAGAAATGATATGCTTGTCAGAATTATTTTTGGATTGAGAGCAAAAAACAAATCCAAAGGAAAGGATTACAGTCTTCCTAGGATAATGCACAAAAGAGGAAAAAGACAAATAAGAGCTTAAGAGAACATGCCATACCTCAGAAAATGACTTGCAGGTAGATGCTCTCCCTACAAATGTACCAGCAAACAAATGAAAATAAAGAGACTATTGCACTACTGCAACTTGTCAGGATCTGGAAGAGTAACAGGCTAGAGGCTCGAGTTTTGGCTGTAGGAATGAACACAGGCTCTGAGCATCCAGCTGAGAGACTCCTTTCACCAGTTCTTCATTCTAAATCTACTATTAAGAGTATGCTGGATATTGGATGCTCAGCAACTCGGCTGCATGACTCATGACTGTTATTTTTATTCCTATTCATAATTTTTCTGTGCAAAGTACTTGAGCTATTTTGAGGAAGGTCTCTATGAATAGGAAGTATAAACAGCTTAATTACGGTTTGTTTTGCTTTTCTTGCTAGTAGAAAACAATTGTTCTCAAAAAAAAAAAAAAATCAGAAATTATTTTAAAGCTAAAACAAGCTGCTCTGTTTTGGAGCCTGTGTTGGTTTCCCAAATGATTCTGAAATGCAAATAGGAATTTTAAACTTCATGAAATTTGGGTACTTTCACAAACCCTATTGAGTAAATTGCTTTCTTTGAATTGTTTGAATAGTGAGGTGGACAGAAAATGAGCATCCTGAAGATGTCAGGTAAAATGGCAAAAAAACACTTTACTAACAATTTAAAAGATAAAATGCAAATTTTATGTACTCTGACTTAGTAGATAAATGTGCTTTTGTGGAAAGACATGTTTGTGTGATATGCAGCTCTAGATCAAATGACTTGTGATTGCACTGGACAGTTGTTCAGACGACACTGGAATTTGTATGGTGATGCTTTGACATTCTGCAAGGTAGTGAACTGATCTTGTACAGGCACAGCACTTACTGTCTCCTGAAACTCTACCTTAGTTTACCTCTAAGCACCTGCTGAAAAGCTTGGTAGGATCAGAGCCACTGTACTTGGCATCTTGCAAAAAAATCCAAGCAGCCTTTTTGCCCTTGTAGAATACTCACTGTTTGCATTGGAGAGGGCACAACTGGGTCATTTCTGTTTCTGATGAGCTGAGTACCAATAGGAAAGAGGTGATCAGCCTGCCCTTCCCTCACCTGCTAATGCTGTTCTCCAAAGCATTTGCTATCAGCTGCTGTTGGAAAAACAAATAATGGTGGAATAGATTGCTAGCCTAGGCTGTAAGATTAGTTATGACTTCTTCCCTGTACCTCAGTGCCAGCTTTGCCTGCTCTGGTGGATAGTGCATTTGTAAGAAGCACTCAGCTTGCTGTCTGTTTTGGCTGAACTCCTAAGACTGTTTAAGACTTCTTTTTTCTTTATTTCAATGCAAGTTCTGGTCTCGCCCATTAATTAACATGTGGGCCCAAACAGATACAGGACTTCTGAGTATGATTTGCTTCCCTGATAAATTTTCCTCCTTATCACCTTGTAATAGGAGTTCTTCTGAACTATGTTTTGTTAACTCCTCATCTTCAGCAAATACTTAAAATACTTAAAATCTCTAATCCTACAGATTAACTTCATGCAAGTTGCAGGTGCCATAAATTGGCAACACTCATTAATGACAACAGATCAAGTTTTGAAACAAAGGAACAGCGCTGGGCACCTGGTTATTTGTTTTCTGACCTATACATTCTTCCACCCTCTTCTAACTCTGTTTAACACCACTTGTGCTGACCGCTAAGTTACAGTGATAAATCCAAAGCTGTTACATATTCTGGTATTGCTTTCAGTTTTTACTGAAAGCCCTGGTGAAGCTCAAGGCTGAGGAGAACCAGTCCTGCACAACACAGACCTTCCATTACACAGTATTGACAACAAAAGTACAACAAAGATACTGTACAGAGATTTTCTTCTAAAAAAATATGTTATTTCAATGGCAGGAAAAAAAAAAGAGTAAACTGGAGTGGAAGGTTGTGTCTAGTACTAGAGCAGAGTCATCTCTATTAGACTCAGGCTTGCAGAGTTACCCAAGTGGTTTGTTTGGCTTGTGTTGTCCAGTTCACTGGCTATTACCTCCCTCCCCTGTTGTTCTGTTCCCCAGAGGCTTGAATGACAGGGGTTACCATGAGCAGCTGCAGCAGCAGCACCAGCAGAAGCAGCAGGCGTTGGACCCCCGGTTCCCTGTGCTGTGCTGGGCCGGGGCAGCGCCTGGCGTCTCCTGGGTCGTAGACATCTGCCGTTTGCGCATCTCCATCCGCTCTGATCCCATGGGCTGCTAGACAGCAAGAGAAGAGGCAAGTAAGAAGCGTCTCTGTCTTCTGTTTGCTTTAAAAGTCGTACCAAGGACTGCCAAAGGCCACAGCTCCTGAGGGAACTGAAAAGCTAAATGCTTGGCTTTTCCACACAGATGCTCTTAGGTGTTGAATCTTTTGGAAAATGCACAGATTTTATATTTAAGTGCTGTGATGGAAAGCAAGTGGCTATTGAATTCTGCACGTGGGTGGGCACATGAAGAGGAGAGAGCGGTGATGTAGAGAGCAAAAGGTGGAAGTGAGGGATCTCAGAGAGCTGCAGCTCTTAGGACAGTGGTATATAAGCCTTGGAGTTGAAAACGGTTTCCTGAGGTTTTGGCTTCAAGGCTAATCTTAAAGAAAATGGTACAGAATAGAGATAGGTAGAGCCTCTTGTTTTCTTTTCTTTTTTAAATTTTCTTGTCTTGATTAGCCAATGCACAGGCTTAGTGATGCTTGAGAGACACCTGAGCTCTCTTGAAATTCTGGCCTTTGGTGAGAGTTGAGGATGTCTCAAACCTGCTGGTTGTCCTACAGCAAAGGAGAAAGGTCAATAATACTTACCTGTCCATTAGAGGTCTGTCTGCCACAAATTTTTAAAATGTTTTTCTCTCAAGAAGGAGTCAAGGCAAGATGAGGAATTATTAATGGAGAAAACGTATGACTGCATGTTAATATTTAACATGCAGGTTTTTGGTTGCCTCCCCAGCTGAAGACAGAATGAAACAATTTTTCATGGAAACACTGGTTATGGATTTTGCACTATTCTAGGAAACCTTTTTGGAGCCTAAGTTCTGCAAATTGTGCAGAGAAATGGTGTTAATGAAATGACAAGTCCCCTTGAAGTCTCTGTCTCTTTCTAACCTCTCTATGAGCTTCAAACTTGCCCTACAGCACTTAATAATGCTCTCCCTATTATGCTGAGGGTTGTGCCATATTTAAGTGACAGATATCTTTTATAGATGAAATGCCAGCTTGTACAAAGACAAGTACGTCTTCATTTTGATTATTTCATTTTTGGATACATAACTAGTCATCTTCCTGTGTCATGAAACCCCTTTTTGTGCAGGTTTTTTCAGGTTGCTAGAAGTTCTTTTGGGACTATGACAGTTGTAGGGGAACTAAAATTAGCTGCTACAGATTTTGAGTTGTTTCAAGTCTGATATTAAATTATCGATAAAAAATCTGATGAGACAAATACTGGAGGGTTAAAATTTGCCTTCATTTATAAAATGTTTAGCCAGGTTTAGAAAATACTACTTTGGTAACATAGGGGAGAATGCATAGATGCTGTCACGGACGTGAGAGAAGTGTCAGGAGAAGAAAGGAGATTATTTTAGCAGAGTGCAGCATTAAAGTGTGCTGGATTTTTTTTCTGCTGAATTTTTTTCCCTTTTATAGAGCTTAATAGTTTTTGTTTTTGTGAGAACCACCCACTCTCCCGAGAGAAAAATGCACGACATGCTGAGCAGAAGGTGCACCTGTTTTGCTGGAGGAATAAATTAAAAGAATAACAGTACAGATATAAATGATAACCCATTTTGTAACTCTGTAGACCTAACCTGACAAGCAATACCTAAATACCCAAAAAGAGAAAATCAGAAAAATAACATAGCTCCCAAAACCTCACCACCTTTCTCATTTCAAAATGTATAGAATCACAGAATGTCCTGAGTTGGAAGGGACCCACAAGGATCATCGAGTCCAACTCCTGTCACTGCATATGACAACCCCACATTTCACACCATGTGTCTGAGGGTGTTTTCCAGTCTCTTCTTGAACACTGTCAGGCTTGGGGCCGTGACACCTCCCTGGGGAGCCTGTTCCAGTGCTCCACCACCCTCTGGGTGAAGAACCTTTTCCTCATGTCCAACCTAAACCTCCCCTGGCACATCCTCCTGCCATGCCTTTGGCTGCTATCTTTGGTCACCAGAGAGAAGAGATCTGCACCTGCCCCTCCTCCTCCCCTTGTGAGGAAGCTGTAGACCACAATGAGGTCTCCTCTTAGTCTCCTCCAGGCTGAACAAATCCAGTGACTTTATCCACTCCTCATATGGCTTCCTCTCCAAACTGTTCACCAATTTCATAGCCCTCTTCTGGATACACTCCAGTAGCTTTATATCCTTTTTATCCTGTGGTGCCCAGAACTGCACCCAGTGTTTCAGGTGAGGCCGCACCAGTGCAGAGCAGAGCGGGACAGTCACCTCCCTCACCCAGCTGGCAATGCTGTGCTTGATGCACCCAGGACATGGTTGGCCCTCTTGGCTGCCAGGTCAACATGGAGAAGATCATTCCGGGAGTGAAAAACATCTGAACGACAAGAGTCATTGGTCCCAGCCAATGTGTGTTCATGAGGGGAAGTCCTGCTTGACCAACTTAATTTCTTTTTACAACAAGGTTACCCAGCTAATTGACCAAGGGAAGCCTGTCAATGTGATCTTTTTCGATTTCAGTAAAGCATTCAACACTGTCTCTCACAGTATCCTTCTGGACCAGATGTCCAGCATACAGCTGGATAAATGCACAGTGCAGTGGGTGAGCAACTGGCTGCCAGGCTGGGATCAAAGGGTTCTAGTAAACTGGGTTATGTCAGGCTGGTGACCAGTCACTAGCGGGGTTCAACAGGGATCCATCTTAGGGCCAGCACTCTTCAATGTCTTTATAAATTACTTGAACACAGGACTTGAGAAAGTAAGTTCATGGATGACACAAAATTGGGAGGATCTGTCGACATTCTTGAGGGCAGAAAGGCCCTGCAGAGTAATCTGGACAAATTGGAGAACTGGGCAATCACCAACCACATGAAATTCAGCAAGGGCAAGTACTGGATTTTGCACCTGGCACACGGCAACCCTGGCTGTGCATACAGACTGGGGGACAAGGTTGCTGGAAAGCAGCTCTGTGAAGAAGGATCTTGGAGTTCTGGCTGACAACAAGTTGACCATTTCTCATTGAATAAGCAAGTAGTTTTTGGTCATTTATGTGATGAAGATTTGTTTTGAAAGATACTTTTAGCAGATATAACGTGCTTTCATGATAGCCGAGCTATATTAGAGAACAGGGAAATAAGAGAAAGGGGACTGGGATATGTCTGTTGGCTGAAAGACAGCCCAAGTTTTTGAATTACAGACCTGTTTAGTGATTATCTTGTATTTCCTGTGGCAGTTGACAGTCATATTGTATATTCAATAGAGCTTTGGAGTTGATCACAAACTAATTAGGATTTGACTTTCTGTGGTGTATTAGCAGGAATACTGGGGTAAGATACAGGAAGTAATTTACTCCTCTGTGTAAGTACTATGGGTATTGCATTCCAAGAAAGAGAGAGCATCTGCCTAAACATGTAACGAGATGTTTAGAAGGCATGACTTACACAGAAAAATTGTAGGAGTTTGTGTTGTTTAGAAAGGGGAAATGAGAAGCGTATTGATCTTCTGATCAGTAAAAGGCTATGGTGTTGTGCTGTCCTCTGTTTCTTTCAGAGATAAATAATGAGTTACCTTAGGCTAAATAAAATCTAGTCTTGATTTTATAGGATAGCAAGGTAGAGAGCTGAACAGTGGTGCAGGTTATTATGAAGTTGTAGAAACTCCTTTGGCACAGATAGTATTAAGACCCATGAGACAAAAACATATCAAGCTATTACAAGTTCACACAACAAACAATGAGTAGGTGAACCATCCCAGCATTGTTTTTCTACCTTCATTCTTCCCTGCCTTTTTAAAAAAATTATTTATTTTTATTTTTAATGCAGCTCTGTCTCTAAACCAAATGGCCATCAAGCACATGATTCTATATACCTTTCTACCTGGACTAACTCCCTTTGGCCACATAAGAATGATTAATCTGCAGAAGGGGATGTCTTACATTAAAAGTCTACATTTTTCTGGTTCATTGTCTAGCCAGAACTGCAAAATAAAGTGTAAATGTTAATGTTTGCCGCACAATTTGTTGTAAATGTATATCCTAATCATGATTGTACTGAGACTGTAATGCCAGACATGAGGCCTGAAAGCACAGCAAGAAATATAGGCTCTGCCTAAAGGATATATTTTAATTTCATATGTATATTTGCTGGTTTTCTGGATTTGTTTTTTAAAAACATATGTAATAAAAAAGTAAACCAGGGAAACACAAGCTCTGCAATTCTGCAGCTGTGTATGGTGATAACAAGAAGTTTACCATGAGCTCCCTGTCTGCTGCTTTGCTCTCCTATAAGCTGCACCTTGGCTGCAACAGAGGCAAAGGCACGGACGCTGAGTTTGTGCAAGTCTTGTAAGGACCCATTTTCAAAGAAAAGTACCTTGAAAAGCATTGAGACTATCCTAGTATGACTATACACAGGAAAGTATAATAACCTTGGAAGGTGTATGGAAAAAAGTCATAGAGGTGAAGCAAGTTGTTTGAGATCATGCAGTGAGCTAATGGGACAGAAACAGAAAAGCCTTATTTTATGTCTGTAGTTGGTTTTCTACTACCTCTATTATATCCAGAAATTCACTATGGGTCGTTGAAGTTCTCCATCACACTTTGCTGCTTCTTGATGTGTAATGAACCTTTCCAGACAACTGCTTGAATTACTGTTTTCAGTTGTGCTGTGTGCAGGAATAGACAATAGATTCCTCAACAACTGAAGTGAATATTACTTATAGGAATTTACAAAATGCCCTGCTTCTTTACAGTACAACCCACGTTAGTAACAACTTCAACAATTGCTTGACTGACTTGTGGATCTGTGGGAATGGAGGCAGCTGGGTTTTTTTTCCTTTAGTAGACTTTAGGTGCTCAAGGCAAAAAGCAGAGGGTTTTTTAGACCTCCCAATAGAAAGGTCTTCTCTACATATAATGTTACGTTTGTTAATTTGGGAGATTAGGTGATCTGACTAGGTCATGGCAGTAGGTGTAAAACCAATTAGAAAATACAGTGCCTGTGTTCTTTTCATTAATGATGAGACTAACATTATATATTAGTTGAAGAATTATTCACCTGTGGATGCTACTGCTATGGTACATGCTACCTTGGCAACCTCTTCAAGTTTATTACCCCACAGTACTAGGCCAAAGGGTATCAATCAACTGTAATCAAAACCAGTGGAAGTGTGACTGCTAATTTTGCAAAAGGGCTCTTCTTATTTTCTGGACTGACATTATGAATGATAAGGTTGTTTTGATAAGGAAAATTTCAATAATCAACAGCATTTTAAGCTAATGGCTTACCTTAAAGTTGTTAAAGGGAATTATTTATATTGCTACTTATGTCTAGCTAAATATTTTACTTTCTTTGTCCTAGTTGAGAATACACTCAGTAGACAACACAACTTGTGGAGCTGGCAAGTAAGATAAGAGGCACATAGAATGATAGAATAGTTTGTGTTGGAAGGGACCTTCAAAGGTCATGCAGTCCAATCCCCCTGCAATGAGCAGGGACATCTTCAACTGAGGTTGTTCAGAGCCACATCCAGCCTGGCCTTGAATGTCTGCAGGGATGGGGCATCTACCACCTCACTGGGCAACCTGGGCCAGTGTACAACCATTCTCATAGTGAAAAATCTCTTCCTTAAATCTAACCTGAATCTACCTCATTTTAGTTTAAAATCATTACCCTTTGTCCTATCATAACAGGCCCTGCTAAAAAGTCTGTCCCCATCTTTCTTATATGCCCCTTTTAAGCAAAGATGCAATAAGGTCTTTTCCTCGGAGACTTCTCCAGAATGAGCAACTCTAATTCTCCCAGCCCATCCTCCCAGAAGAGGTGTTCCATCCCTCTGATCATCTTGGTGGCCCTTCTCTGGGCCCTCTCCAACAGGTTGTGTCTTTCCTGTGCTGAGGGCTCCATAGCTGGATGCAGGACTCCAGGTGGAGTCTCACCAGAGCAGAGAGGGGCAGAATCACCTCTCTCAACCTGCTGGCCACGCTCCTTTTGATGCAGACCAGGATACAGTTGGCCCTCTGGGCTGCAAGCACACATCACCGGCTCATATCCAATCTTCCATCTACCAGTACGCACAAGTCATTCTCTGCAGGGTTGCTTTCAATCCCTTAATCTCCCAGCCTGTACTGATACCAGGGGTTGCTCTGACCCAGGTGCAGGATCTTGCACTTGGTCTTGTTGAAGCTCATAAGGTTCACATGGGCCCACTGTTTCAGCTTGTCCAGGTTCTTCTGGATGGCATCCCATCCCTCAGGCATGTTAACCACACCACTCAGCTTGGTGTCATCTGAAAATTTGCTGAGGGTGCACTTAATCCCACTGTCTGTGTCACTAATGAAGATATTTAACAGTATTTGTCTCAATATGGACCCCTGAGGGACACCACATGTCACCAGTGTCCATCCAGATATTGAGCCATTCATAGAATCATAGAATCATTTCAGTTGGAAGAGACCCTCATGACCATCAAGTCCAAATATAACCTAACTCTGGTACTAAACCATGTCCCTAAGCACCACATCTACATGTCTTTTAAACACCTCCAGGGATGGACACTCCAACACTTCCCTGGGCAGCCTGTTCCAGTGCCTGACAACCCTTTACATGAAGAATTTTTTCCTAATATCCAATCTAAACCTCCCCTGGTGCAACTTGAGTCCACTTCCTTTGTCCTATCACTTGCTGCTTAGGAGAAGAGATCAACCCCCTCCACGCTACAACCTCCTTTCAGGTAGCTGTAGACAGTGATAAGATCTCCCCACAGCCTCCTTCTCCAAGCTAAATAGCCCCAGTTCCCTCAGCTGCTCCCCATAAATCTTGTTCTCCAGGCCCCTCAACAGCTTCATTGCCCTTCTCTGAACTCTCTCCAGGACCTCAAAACTGCACGCAGTATTCAAGAGGGGGCCCCATCACTACCGAGTACAATGACCACTACCCTCTGGATATGACTATCCAGCCAATTTTCATCCACCAAACAGTCCACCTATCAGATTTGTATCTCTCCATTTTAGTGACAGGGATATTGTGAGGGACTGTGTCAAAAGCCTTAAATTGATATGGGTATTGCTGGCTGCTGCATTTCATAAGCAGCATAAGAGGTGGCATGAACTTGTCCCCACAACCTGATGGTGATGCTTAAATGATGATTTCTGGTTGGTTTGTTTGTTTGGGTGTTTTTGTTTGTCTTAAAAACAGCAGTATGATGTTGCAGAGAAATGCACATACAGAACTGGACAGGGAAAACAGTTGTAGCAATCAGCTGGAACACTTTGGAGCTCAAGGAGCCATGAGAGCTGAAGTCTGTATAAAAGTAAGTTAATTCAAGGGTGAGGGTTAGTTCTGAGCTGCTATTTGGCTGTAGAACAAGAGAGTGCATTCCTGGGGAAAGCAAGGGGAACAGACATCCTCCTAGACCTGGAGCTGTCAGGCAGGTCACTCAGATCTGATAGGAGACTTCTTTGGTTTTAGTCAATCTGGCACTGAAGTGGGAAAGAACTTCCAACTCAACTGGACAGGTTGCTCTTTATAGAGAAATTTTATAATGTGGTTAGAAAACAAAGAATAAACTGGGTGTATTTTCTGTAAACATCAGAGCAAATGTTCTTGCATCAGCCAACGTATTATGTTGTTTTTCACCAGGTGTGCACTTTAAAAATGGCAATTGGTAAATACAGCTTGTTGTCCCACCACCCTCCCAGGACAGTCGCTTATTTTGTCAGCTGACACTTTGAAATAAAAGCAAGATGGAGTCGTCCTTTCTAAAGTTTTTAGTTTGCATGGCATGCAATCAGTATCTTGTTTTAAATGGAGTTGTTAGTGCCCAGTGTCAAGGATTTTCTGTTTTATTTTCCTGGACAATCAAATATAAGTATGTCCATCGGCATGTTTTTTTTTTGCAACACCAAAATCTTCTTGTGATGAGAGAAAATTCCATCCCAGTTTTTATACTTTAAATTTTGAAGTATTAATGCTGATTACATGTAGCAAGAGTCAATTTTTAAGCTGCTGAAAAACTCTATCACTTCACTATGGCCATTAAAGACAAAGGGATTTATACCAGCTGAGAATCTGATCTGCTATTTCACAGCATCACAGTATGTTTGGGATTGGAAGTGACCTCAAAAGATCATCTAGTCCAATCCCCCTGCTGGAGCAGAAATGCCTAGGTGAGGTCGCACAGGAACATGTCCAGGTGGGTTTTGAATGTCTGCAGAGAAGGAGACTCCACAACCAACCTGGGCAGCCTGTTCCAGTGCTCTGTTACCCTCACTGAGAAGAAGCTTTTTCTCAAATTTAAGTGGAACCTCTTGTGTTCCAGCTTGATCCCATTACCCCTTGTCCTATCATTTTTTGCCACCGAGAAGAGCCTGGCTCCATCATCATGGCACTCACCCTTTATATATTTATAAACATTAATAAGGTCACCCCTCAGTCTCCTCCAAGCTACAGAGACCCAGCTCCCTCAGCCTTTCCTCATAAGGGAGGTGCTCCACTCCCTTAATCATCTTTGTTGCCCTACGCTGGACCCTCTCCAGCAGTTCCCTGTCCTTCTTGAACTGAGGGGCCCAGAACTGGACACAATATTCTAGATGGGGTCTCACCAGGGCAGAGTAGAGGGGAAGGAGGACCTCTCTCAATCTACTAACCACCCCCCTTGTAATACACCCCAGGATGCCATTGGCCTTCCTGGCCACAAGGGCACAGTGCTGGCTCATGGTCATCCTGTTGTCCACCAGGACCCCCAGGTCCCTTTCCCCTACATTGCTCTCTAATATGTAATTTCCCAGCCTATACTGGAACATGGGGTTGTTATTTGTATTTTTATGCTGCGGAAAAAAGTGATTTCATATCTTGGGTTGGACTTAACACCAGGTCGTGCTAAGCAGAGGTGTTATGAATTGGCTGAAATGCCTTTCTTCAAAATTTGTCTGTTGTTTTTTTTTTTTAAATCCTCCTTCTGCTTCCTGAATGCATTTACATGGATCGTTACCAACAGTGAGAGTTTTATCTGATCACTAAAAGTGACTTTTATCATCTTACTAAGAGAATGCAGAGGGTGAATGTGTATCTGTGTGCATAAACTATTGTTCTCTATTTCTGCTCTGACCGAATTAATTCTTTGAGAGAATTCTTACTGTTTTGACTGTAAATTTAGACATGGATGTTTTAATTTTTTCTAAGGTAGTTTAAGTATGTTTAGGTTTTTAAATATATTTCGTTAAATAGTTAAAGATTCAGACCTTTGAGATACTGTTCTCCTCCTGTTCTCATTGTGGTCCTTGCAAGTTCAGGAAGATCAACATCCCACAGGTTCAAACTGAAATTACTGCTCTGGTTTTGCCTGGGTTTTTTTAAGTCACCTGGGTAGTCACACTGAGCTCTAGTGCTTTCCCTCTTTAAGATCCAGGCAAGGTTATATTGCTTCTTCAAGGTTAGAGGAGAAGGCCTAGGAGAACTTAACTCTGAGCACCAATGGAGAGATTCATCAGCCTAGCTTGTGACAAATTTATCCTGGATTTCAAAAACCTGAGATGCTCCCTGGTCTCTTGTTCAATTCCCTGTTACCAGAAGTTCCCTTACTAGGTTGCTGTACTATAAGAGAGATCTATACCTTAAAATTTGGCTCACTGAGGAAAAATAAGCCAATCAAAAATTGCTTCTCTTCCTCTAGGTTATCTCCCTCACACCAAAAATGAAATTTCATTGCTCTAAACTCCCTGTGCAGTGAGCCTCCTTTATCTTCTCAGATTTCCAGACCTCCCAGAAGGTGTTATGAGAAAGAACAATTTCTGTGAGAACCCTCTGTACTTGGATGCTTTCTGCACTTTGAGATTTGGGGTCCGCCTTTTCTGTCCCCACCATCTGGAACAGATATGTGCCTTGTTTGAACATAGATTGGAGAAGAAAAAAAAACAAACAACAAACTGGAGATGAACTGCTATCTTGTTCAAGTTTTGTAAGGAATCCAAAAATACTTTTAAACTACTGATGGAATGAGGTGAGATACCTTTAAGCAAAGGACTTTAATCTCTATCATCTCCAGCATTGTTTAACCCCAGTCTGGGTACAGTTTTAGCCAGCTGCTGGATATGACATGAAAAGTATCTCTATATCAAATGATATCAGTCTGGCTGCCTGAACTAATTACAGCACTATCAAAGGCACCTACTTCTGCTTGGTGAGGGCTTGGGTAGCCATAATTTAATTGAAAAAAAAAAAAAAAATACTTTCTGGTTCATATGGGTCAGGGAGGACTAAAAGGTGCTATTCTGCTGGTTCTTGGGGAGTCAGTGGGATCTGATTTTGCTAATAGGTCACCATGGGGAGTCAAATCCTTGTAAAGGACGGTCAGTCAATGTCCACATGGCAACAGGAGTTTCTGTTGCAAAGGTCCTTGTAGTGCTGCTGTTGGCTGGACCAGATGGGACTCCCTGAATTGTGCTTTACTGTGCAGCTCTTGCATGCTCCCTGGGACCACCCCAGCACGAGTGATTATCTTGAGCTACATACAAAATAACTCCTAATTACCTAACCTGTGTACAAAAGAGTATCCTACATGATCATTCCTGCATCTGCAGGAAGGTTCTTCTGACTATTTACAAGTGACTGGCTACTTACAAGCTTCCTGTGACTACCTGCAGTCTGTGTAGAGGTGGATTCATTTTGTAGCCTTGGAGCCTCTGGAAGGGACAGATTCTCCACTCAGGGTGTTAATCAGCACATTGAAACATACAAGGACTGGTCATGGCACAGTGGGGCATGCCTTAGGGAATCCATAGAACTGACCAAATCCCACCTGGAGAGCACCAATTAGTCAAATACTTAATTGAAAAAGGGGAGTAGGAGTTGAATTGATCAGCTTGTTCCTGGTTCATTCACTATTTCAAGTCAATCTAATGTAGCATCTATGCAGATGCCCAGGTGTGGAGTTTCTGGATCTCCCTGGGAGAGATCCTTCTCTATATAATGATAAGAATAAATGTAGACCATTATAAAAATGTCTCTAAAAAGAAATGAACTAAAAATAAAGGAAAAATAATGGCACATGTTCTTGCTTCTTATCCAGCTAGACAGCATCTATGATTCATATAAAAAGTACACACTAATATTACTGAATGCTAACAATGAATTAAAAAAAAAAAAGTCCAGGGATTTAAGCAAGCATCTGAAAAGCTACTTTTGACAATAGTGGAAAAACTACTGTATGCCTTTAGAGTAACGTTGAAGTACTGGAATAAGTATGTCTGTCATACCTTTTCCACTCCAAGGCATGCCTATCTGACATTCATATTATGAGGCATTTCTGTATGTAACCTTATGAATGCAAAGGAGTGTGAAGGTCAGGAATGAAAATTAAAAGCACCTCAGATGATACTTGGCTTAGTTGTAACATTTATAGTATTTGCTAATCTCTCAGTAGAAAGGTGGGCTACCAAGAAAACAGCTTTCCAGAAGGAGTAATATTTAAAATCTAAGCCACAAAGATAAGATTTAAACAGAACAGAAAAGCCTAACACAAGAACATCCAGGAAAAGAGTGCAAAGGTTTTATTACTTAAACACCCTGTTTCTCCAAAAATAAGATGGGGTCTTACACAATTTTTGCTCCAAAAGATGCTTATCTTTTTACATGTATAGCTGCCTGGACACTATTTAAATTGACTTTTTAATGGAACTGGGTCTTATTTTTGGAGTAAGGCTTATATTTCCACCATCCTAAAAAAATCATGCTAGGGCTTATTTTCGGGGAAACAGGGCATAATGTGCACTCCTTGTGCCCACTGCAATCAGGCAGGTGTGCAAGCCTTAACTCATGCTTGGGTCTGACTTGCACAGCCGCAGCACGAGCTTTCGCAGTAACACAGCGCGCGTGAAGCCCTGGGCTATAACTCCAGCTGACACACATGTGGATCAGCACAGTCCAGTTGTCTTTTAGTAAATACTTCGGGCCTGATCCAAACTCCATTAAAACAATGAAAACCACCAATTAGTTTCCGTGAGCTTTAGGTGAGGTTACATAACTCTCGCAATCGCTGCTCTCCCTTCAGATCCCCCCCAGTAATGGTAACCAGTGAGCTGGGAAAAAGAGATTCTGTCCTTGTCTACTCGTGTCATAAGAGGCTTGCAACTGGGGTCAAGCTCCAAGTAAATCTCTGAATCTATATTTTATTAATTTAAAAATATTTGGGGCGGCAACCTACTTCCACTTAAGCCTGTGGCAGCTTATTGTCAACTGAAATAAGAGCAGAAAGCTTGATGTTCGTGCTTCTTCCTCTTCATTGACATATTTGACATGCAGAATTTCTGCATCAAGCATTGTACTATTTTAGATAGAGAAAAATCATAATGTATGTTAATAAACTCACCCACACACGTGTACATACTTTAGGCATAGTTGTCAGATTGCCCACGTAGTGAATTAAGAGCAAGGGCTCTTCAGAGTTTTTCTATTATTGGAGATTTGGTGTCTTGTAGTGGGGTGCCTGAAATGGTGGAGAGTTTATGAATGCAAGACAGAGGTTAGTAGAGGGGAGACTGGCAGCCACTCAGAATAAAGCAGCTTCTTGTTGCACTGCTGTGCCCATGTCTGTCAAAGACTTAAGTGAATAAAATTGCAAGAGAAAGCAGTATCCTTCTGTGATTTAAATAACAATTCTGGGATGCTTTTAAGTAAAATGTCCAGAAATTTAGTGCCTTTACCTGTTTTATTTAATTTATTTTTCCAGAGGTGCTGGGATCACCAGTCCAGCTTAAAGCATTGTTTTAGCTTTCAAAAGGAATGACTGAAAGTCTGCCACATTCATGTAGTAACAGGTATTGGTGCCTTGATGATGTCACCTGGAACTGAGGCCTTTTTCTGCCACAGGCTTAAATGTCTTCTCATTTTTCTTTGCTATTTCAGTGCTACACATCTGTCCACCAGATCAACCTGCTGCCTGCAAAAGCTTTCTGTACTAAAGTATGAGTAAAATCGTACTTTCTTGTTAAGAAACATAGTTACTTGGGGTTTCGGTGGGATTTTTATGTATTTTTTTTTAGAGGGGTGTATTGCATCTCCTCTGGTAGTATTGTGAAGTATTTATTTACTTTGAATTTTAGCACAAGAAACTTCACTGAAAATATTACTCTAGCATGCAATTAGCAGGGTCACTCTTAGTCATTATTTTTCCTGTAGTGTGGAAAAGACATGAGAAATTTTTACCAGTTGCATAGAATAAGCAACAAAAGGAACCTGTCACTCTGGTCCAGCTCTTTATGTGAGTGTAATGGCAGTGCAGCAGTATGAATGAGAATATGGGTAGAACTTCATCCCATGCTGAGTCCCTTCACAAACTGGGTCATCGCAAACTGCAATTAAGTTAAATCAGTGTCAAGTCCTTCTCTGCACAGCACAGACTGTCGCCATCCCTTGCCTTGTCTTCTGTGGCAGCTGGAGTCAGCCTCAGTGGATCTGTCACCTCACACTGGCTGACCAGCTCTCTCAGGAGCAAAACTAAAAAATAAATGTCAGGCTTCTCCAATGTTGGGAGTTTTACTGCTGCTTCAGCCCTGCTTTGGCTGGCTTTAATGGCAGAAGTATTTGCTTCTAGTTATTTGTATGCAGCTCACTTTAAAAAAAAAAAAAAAAAAAAGTAAAAAAAAAAATCATTCAGCCTAATATTTTACAAACCTCTTTACTATGCAAACAGTGAAACCAGTGCGCATAGCAGATTGCTCTGCTCACTTCCCATCGTCTCCTACTGAGCACTTGGTTGCATCGTGCTTAACTATGAATGGTCTCCAAAAAGCCCATTTTACTGTACTATGAAGTGACTCATATCACACAGCAGCCCTGACAATTCGCACTGGGTGCTGGAGTCACATGGCGCTGTATTACTCAGTGACTCATTTCATATTGTACTTGGTGCTGGGATCTGACTCATATCGAACTGTGCGAGGAGCTGAGTGACATTGTACTGGTCTGAAAGCTGGTTTGAATCGGGATGACTCACCCTGGAGTGCATTAAATAGTGATTCACGTACCGTTTCCTATTGATTCTGATTGTTGCGATTCACTTCGGATTGTACTACGCCGGCATCTGGATGCTCTGGCAGGGCAAGCGCCATGGCAGCTGCCCCTCCACCTTGTGAGCTGGGCTCTAGCGCCAAACGGAGCAGCGTCAGCCGGGAGAAGTGTTAGAAAAGTCAATTTAAACCTGAAGTAAGGTCAGAATTTGATTTAACATGCCGACATTTTGGTCACGACACTCTCTGGACTTCTTTGCTTCACCTGGCTATGACAAATTTTGAAATGCCTATAAACAGAAAGTTAAGAGTCGTAAATCTTGTGCTAAGAATACTCTTGCTTCTCAATGCCTGGAGATCTGTGCAGTATTTCCAGGACCTGTTGCCTCCTTGGGGTAACTTTTAGTGAAGAAAAGAAGGGATGAATTTTTGTTGGTGACTGAGTGCTGGTATTTGCCTACACTTCAGGTTCGCCAACTCGTGACCTGAGCTCCAAGAGACACAGAAACCTTACACGTTGACAACTCCTTCCTGGTACTTTAAGCTGAGCCCTCAAAAATCACTACTCACTCTGAAAAATGTGTGCTATTCTTTCCAAGGCATGAAAAGGTGTGTAACAGCTGAGTCGATGCTTCCGTGATTAATGATTTGGGACCCAGAGTAAAGACATCATAATAAGTTTTTGAGGCGGGTCTGGTGCAGATAAGGAATTAAAGGGGAAATAAAGTAACTGTTTTCTCATCTTAGGACATTTTATATTGCTAGTTTTGCATTCAGTTGGCTTGAACGTGCTCTTAGTTTAGAAAGATGCTTCTAATTTTAACATGATGCTCCTAATTTTAACCTGACCACAACTAGGACTCTTTTAGCTGATAGTGATTTCAGTGCTTTGTTGAGCTGAGCTAGGGGTTACTCGGTTTTGGTCCTGCAGCATAGCAACAGCTTTAACTGGCACCACAGTACATAGCTCTGCCTGACGGATCTGACGGTGATGTTCTGTTTGTGCAATGGGCATCGAGGTACAAGGAGCCTCCTCACCGTGACGTCATACCAATGGCACAGTACGAAAAGTTCCGATCTTGCATTTTTCAACAGCAAAAATGAAATAATGGAACAGTTGCATCAAGTAAATTGTATCGGTATTAAATTACTATAATTCTTACTGGCATGTACAAGGATAATCTTATTTCACTTTTTGCAGTTGTGTCCAATTTTCATTACCTGCTTTTTCCTACCTACTGACGTTAACTAATGACAGAACTCAGGAAAAGCTCGCGCTCTCACCCAAAGATGCGTGATGTGGCTGAGCCTATAGGGGAGGACACGCTTGTTGCTACTCCTCTTTCTAACTTTGCAGGGGAACCGAGGGCCCCGGGAACGTACGTGCCGCGGGACTCCCTTCACGGAGGGGCAGGGAGGTGACGGATGCTGCCTTAGCTTCATCCCCACTCGTGAAAAGAGGAGGAAGGGCCCCTGGGAGGGTGGTGGGAGCCAAGCCGAGCTGTTACCTGCGCTGGGGCGAGGGAGGCGGCGCGGAGTGGGGCGCAATCCCACCCTGGGGAGCGGCGACAGCGGTGGGGCCGAGCCTGCGGGGAGGAGTCGTTGTCCCCGCACCCGGAGGCATCCCGGTACTACCCGGGCCCTGCGATGGAGACTCGGTGGGAGCCCGTGGGGAGGGACAGGGCGCCGCGAGCCTCAGCGCCGGGCGCTCCCGGCTGCCGACCTTCCGGGAGATGTTGGGAAGCGCTTTTTGCGCCGGGTCCCTCCAGTTCCTCCCGGGGAGGGCGGGCGCGGCGCCTCGCCCGCCCCGACCGCGGGGGACGCCTCTGGCAGCACCGCCCGCCCCGTCCCGTCCCTCAAAGCCCGGGGCAGCCCTGGCTGCGGCGCGGCGGTCGCGGCTGCCGGCGATGAGTCCGCGCCTGCCCGGGGAGCGGGGCCGCGGGGCCCGGCAGCCTTCGGGCGGGACCGAGCGGTACTTACGGTGTCAGCGGCGGGGCCTCGCCGGTAATCCTCACCCGCTACCCCTCCGGTAGCGGCGGGCTGGGCGCCCGGGGACGGCGGCTCGCCAGCCCCGCGCATGCGCCCGTCCCTGGCGGGCTCGTCTCACGGTGCCGGCCGCGGATGCGGGTGGGTTTCGCTCGCCGTGGACGGAGCCGGGAAGGTCTGGCCGGCAGCCGTCGCTCCCCGCCCCGGCTCCGGTACGACGAGGCGGGCTGCCGCGGGGCTGCCCCCGGCGAAGGGAGCACCGGGGGCCGCTGCGGCTCAGGGCCGGTTTGCAACGGGAGCAGCAGCCCGGACGCCTGCACGGCGGCGGCGGGCTGGGGAGGGCGCGGGGTGAGCCATGGGACCGCCGCCGGGGGGAGAAATGCCAGGGAAACCGGCGTGAGAGAGTGTGTGCGCGCTCAGGGAAAGGAGTGGGAAGGGCTTGAAGAGGCGGCGATGCCGCCGCGGGGCTCCGTACTGGTGCTTTAATGTTCATAGATGCCTTAAATGAGAACCGTGCTTATCAAAGCCGGGATTGGAGCACGCTTGCATTTTAAGTATCTGCAGGGATGCATCTTCCTTCCCGCCCCCCAGCTGCCTCCCGCCTTCTAGAGGCGCACAGCTCACCGCCGCCGGGCTCTCTCGGTCTAGTTCTCCGGTTTCGGCGTGGCACGATGTTAGCCGGCTGCGGCGGCTGGCCAGGAGCCGCCGGGCTCGGCGCTCACCCCGCTCTCCCGGGTCGGCTCTCTCAGCAGCACCCTTACCACCACCGCTTCGTTTTGGGGACTATCTCACTGCTACCGTCCCACCACTGCGCCCCCCGGGCAGTCCCAAACGCCGTCTGCCGGGAAGGCGCAGCGCGCTCGTCGGCGGGGCAAGGGTTAACGGGTTAACGGCTGCGGTTGGCTTGTGTCACAGCGGTCCCCGGGCACAGCGACATGGTCTTCCCCTGAATACGAGACTGATGCACGAACGCTCTGCGCGTCCCTGACTCAGGAGCTGAGCTCCCGGTTACCGGGAGACCTGGAGGGAAGCTCTGCCGTCGGGGCTGCTCCCTTCCCGCCTGCGCACTGGGTGCGGAGCACGGCGGCCACAGAAGCTGCCTTGCCGGAGCCAACAGACCCGGGGAGCGCCGGGGATGGCAGAAGGGCAGTGGCGGGCTTTGCCTGGGGACCCCGGGGCTCTCAGCCGTGGGGGGCTCACGCAGCGCCCGAAACTCCCACGCCGGTACCGGCTGGGGAGAGGTGGGCGGACAGCGGTTTCCCCGATGCGGGGAGGAGGAAGGGTCGGTCGCGGCCCCACGAGCGGTACTCACAGCGCCGGGCGGCTCGGGGGCAGCGCGGGGCTGCGGCGGCGCGGCTCCGTGGCACGCCGGGCATCTCCGGCGCTCCGGGGGGAGGAGGCTGGGCGGTGGAGGCGCTGGGGCCGGGGCGGGGGCCGGCGACGGCGGCGGCTCAGACCAGCGGCCCCGCAGCAGGGCGGCGAGCGGGCAGCGGGCGGCCGCCCCGCTCCCGGCCAGCAGCGCCGCCAAACCCACGGGGCCGAAACGGGGCCCCGGGGTGTCTCGACGGGGCGCCGAGACGAAGCGCGGGCAGGGCCGGCGGGCGGGGAGCTGCGGCCGCAGGAAGGGGCTGGAAAGCAGAGCTGAAAGCGGAGCGAGAAGCCCGGCAGGCCTCGGAGGCTGCGGCGTGCGGAGGAGGTGTGGGAGCAGGGAGATAGGGCGGGGAGAGAGAGAGAGAGAAAAAAAAAAAGACAAAATAAGCGTTACCCGGGGCAGGCGGGCGCCCTGCCCAGCCCAGCCCCGAGCGGAGTCCCTCCACCACTGTGCTAATCCGGCGGGGTGGCAGACTTGCACCCCCACCGGTCGGTCCCTGGGTGCTCAGGGTTGCTCCGTCACTCCCGCGCAGGCACGCTCTGTGTTTTTAACTTTTCTAAACTGGCCTTTCAGGCGCAGGGTGGAGGAGACTTCTCGTACCAAGCCAGTGCCCCGTGCGGTTCAGAGTTGGACAAAGTGCCAGAGAAGCACGAGGACGAGGCTGGCCACTTACAGTCTGAACACAGAGCGCACCCCGTGCCCCCAAAAATCTCCATCCAAAGAGCCGAACGCAGCCCGCGGGAGCCGAGCGGAGCCCCTGCTTCACCCTTTCCGGCCGCCCGGCCCTGTCCAGGGTGCTGGAGCTGCCCCGCCGCCTCCCGCCACGCCGGCGGCTCGGGGGTGGGCGGGCGGCTCAGCGAACCCGCTCTGGTCTGCAAGTGACAGAGAAGCATCATCTGCCCTTTCCTTGCCGAATGTCATGGTCCTGCAGACAGAAAGCCACCCTACCAGAGTATGAGCCCGGGATAGGAAAAGGCAGAAATCATTGCCACTCGAGCTCTGTGGTCATTTCCTCCAGCAGTGATTTCTACTTGTTCCTCGTCAGGGCTTGTTTTTGCATTAAGGCCCAGCCATTTTCAAAACGTCTTCCTAATTTCTGGCCTACAACCCACCTCTTGATATCAAAAAGACAGAGAGGAACTGAAGTCTGCAAAGTGTGAAGAAAACCCTTCCCACGGTGATGGTGCTACCCTTGAAGGCCAAAGCCGGTGGTAAAGCAATGGGAGGACATGGCTGTGGTGCCATTGGTGCCAGGGGAAGGTGCTCAGTAGAGCTGAGTCCCACAGGAAAAGCTACTGTTCCTGCACATAAGAAGAGCTTGCTGTTGCTTAGCAGCAGAGAGTTCCCCTAGGTCTCTTAGGAGAAGTGAACCAGGATGGAAGGTGGACAAGGTCCCCAGGAGACCATAAAAACAGAAGGGTCGATTTCCCTCCACCCCCATGCCCCCTTAGTATTTCTCCTGCCCAGTGATAAGGAGTACTTCTGCAAATCTCTGCCCTTTAGGTCGTGGTACAAAGCACAAGGCTGGGATGTGAAATACACTTCTGTGCTGAATTACAGTTGTCTACGCCCAGACAAGACCCCTGGAGGCTTGACAATTAGGATTAAATGATATGCCTCACTCTTTAGCAGAGAAAAAGGAAGAAAGACTCAGTAAGTGTACCAAGGTGGTTCTTCATGTGTCCTGAGACCAAGATCCAAACACCTGTTAACACCTCTGAGCTTTGAACTCAGGTCCTAGTCACTCTGCTGGAAAGGAGAGACATTTCTCAGACCGGTGAGTGAATGTGGTTCCCCTGAGCCCTCTCTAGACTAGGGCCTCAGGTGGCTTTCCAAACATTTCCAAATGAATAGTGATAGTGCATAGTATTGTATAAAAAAATGGTACTCATGCTCCCCAGCACAAATGGTGTTACATAAACACTCACCTAAGCTGAGCATCTTCCAGTGCTTGCTGTTTGTAGACAACTCTGTCTAGTTCTCTAGGCAGGTATATCTGCATTGTTGCATATGTACACAGCCACCTAAATCTTGAAACTGCTGAGCAGCTTGGAGGCCTACAGTCCTCCCAGAACTTGTAAAACAGGCATCTTCTTCTCCTTTCTCCCTGACTAATGGAAGCAGACTGATGTCCGGCTGCATAATACAGAATGGCATAAACAAGTGCTTGGGCTACGATGAAATGGGGTTTAAAGTTGAGGGACTTTAAGCCCTGAGAGACACAGATTGAACCTCTTCCTATGCCTAAAAGGAATCTGACCATGCATTTCTCATGTGTGAAAGAAAATTCCCTCAGTCATCAGAGAAGCTTGCTCTACATGTGCATGTTTGTGATTGTACTCTTAGTCCCCGACACTGCCGCACTTTCTACAGGTTAATTCAACTTCACCAGGACAGAGAGAAAGCAAAATGTGCACATCTTGACAATCTAGTTAGGCATGGGAGTATTTGGCCTGGGTCTTGGTTCTGTTGCAAAAAATATGCCACTGAAAATGGAGCCTTTACATGTGAACTGTGTATTTAATAAAATTATCCCATATAGTGGCACCTCTATAACATACAAGGCAAATATTAAAGCAGAACTTAATTTCAACATTGATATTAGCTACTGGTATATAAAGCATTATGAAAAAATCTCTTTACTAAATTTTCCTGAACATTTTGCATTAAGTCTACATAGGTTACTGATAGACATTTAGGAGAGAAGTCCATCCAGCATGTAGAAGTTTTCTTCTGTTATACATCTGAAAGGAATGGCTTTGTCTGAGGGTGCTCTTGCTATTTAGTCTTGTCCCTTTAAATGTTCCTTAAATTCCAGCCTCTCTCTTTCTGCAGACTTGTCCTGTTAATATGTTCTCCTAATTTTGCCTTTGTGGAAAGGAAGAAACCTGTTATTGTTGCTGTTATTACTGAAAACTGGTATGACAGCTTTTTATTTTTTTTTTATACTCCCTACCAGAATATGTTAAGAACAGCTTATATGAAAAGCAATATGGAATATGTATCCATATTTTGATCACAGCATATTCCAACATTCTTGCAGTCACACTTAGATGGGTGACATAATGCACATAGTAGTTCTTCTGGGGCCCATTTTACTTTGAGGTGTGAGCAGAGATTGCTGGGCCTTGCATCTGAACTGCTGCTCCTTGCCCAAGGACAGGTCATACACATTTGTATGACAGCTTACGTGTATTGCTCTATTTTAGTGTTTCCCGCTCACTTCAATTGTTAAATAGAGAGCTTCTAGACCATTGAATGGAGCTGATTCATAGCGAATTAGGGAGCAATTCAAACAGGAAGTAAGAAGCCATTTTAGACTATTTTCGTTGATATGAAAGTGCACTTGTCGCAAATCACTTTGAAGACTGATACGCTTTTCTGAGAGAGGAGGTATTTTCAGAAGTAAAATGAGTTTCCAGGGACTTTAGTTGAACTTCAATTTTCTTTATAGATCAGCAGTATTATAATATTTGCTTTAATTCACTCCTTAATAAAAACTTGAAATGCAAACAAAATAATATTTTTTAAAGATTCGTTTTAAGTAACCATATTTTGAAGTGAACATAATGCAAGTGATATTATGGGAAACAGCTTTCTTGAACTTTTAAATATTTGTATTCTTTCAACATCAGTTACTTACAGGTGTAAGTAACTTTTCTTAATGGATCTATTAGTAATTGATTTCAAACAGAAGATGTAGGTTAAAGGCTGATGGGAGGTGGAATAAACCAGAGCCTTCAAACATGTAAAACTAACCACAGAGCTGCATCAGGTAGTCCACAGAGCATTAACATATCCCACATGTGGGGATGCCTGTTAGATTTTAATTTATAATAAAAAATAATAGCAATATGTTAATTCTTCTGTTTTTGTTTTTGTTTTGTTTTTTTATTTTTTTGGTTTTTTTTGGTTTTTTTTTTTTTTGTAAGTCGCACTGGGAAGTTCCTACCAATGACATTGTATTCACATTGTCAAAACCCTATGCTCTACATATGTGCTACTGAATAGGGTTTCTCTTAGTCATCTGCTGGAGGATTAACTTTCCTTAAGGTCTTATGCTAAAACTGTTCATTGCATTATGTTTGGACTAATGCTTGAAAAGTTATCATAATGGTTAGACTTGGCTTAGATCTCAGTGCAGCCAGAATTGTTTGCTATTGATGGCTCTGTTTAGTACTTTGTTAATTATTTCAGCACCATGAGGTTATTTTCTAGGGTGACACACTTTCTCAGGGTTGGGCAATCTCGATATATGTTCTGCCAAAACTCTCTGCCTCAGTATTTATATCAGTCAGCCTCTACCATGAGGTCTTGGGAACCTGAGAATGAACCAGTTCTGTCTCCACTTACAAGCTTGTTTCTTTTCCACTCCCACGTATCACATCTTTGTTACTTCTAAGGAAGAGGAAGCTTAAAGAGAAATAATCTTTGAGCTGGAACTAAATATTAGAAATAAGGATTTGTTTTCCAGTAACACGGCTGAATGACAGGTTGTAGAGCACTACAGTCAGCTCTGCTCCCCATGCTGGCCTCAGTCCAGCAGATGCACACAGGCACCACAGGATGAGCCCTGGGACAGAGTCCTGTGGCACAACTCCTGTGCTTAAAATCCTCGGTGACTCAGAGCTTCTGGCAGATTGACAGACTACCCAGGAAGCCAGCAGCTTGGGCAAAGAAGGTTTAATTAGAAATTGCAACATGACACATAAAAAAAATGAATTCTTTGCTGAAGTACAACTGCATTAAGAAACTATATCATTCATTTTGCTTACCATGTTTGGCAAACTGAATCCTCACTATATTCTGTCTGACCATCTCACCTTATGTATGTCAATGAATAGTTAAACATATAATGCCAAGAACACTTTTTAAAATCATGAGGTTAACATCCATGTCTAATTCTATCTTTTTTTTTTTTTTTTTTTTTTTTTTTTTTTTTTTTTTGCACATAAACCTTTGCATTATTTGGAATCATTAAAAAACCCTACACGTTTCAGTTGATTTAAAAAAAAATTCTCCAATCATTACAACGTCCAGTTTGAGTTTTGACATCAGAGAACCAAAGGTCTGTGCAAAATGTTGAGCAGAAAAAGATCAGCTTCTACATATAAGAATTGTGAGTTTCTAGATGATGGAAGGAAGCTGCTCAGTCACTCTCATTACAAGCTTCCAGAAGGTGTCACTGTGCACCTACAATTTGATTGGGGAACTTCAACAGCTGGAAACGAGTGCCAAAGCATTATGCCTCCTTGTGCTATGAGGGGTCCTCTTCTCTGCTCATAAGGGAAATTAAATGCATTAAAACTGGAGACACAAACATTTTTCCTCTTTTCATTATTAGCAAAGGGGAAAAAAAAAATCTTCACAGTATCAATGTCACCCAAGAGGCAGCTACCCATTTCTGTAGGAATATTCCTGCCATTCTGGGTCACACATAACCTAATTATTACACAGGATCCTTACCACACAGGTGTTTGGTAAGTAATAAATATAGTTAAATTAGAGTCTAAAACTGACATGTATGCAATTTTTAGGTCTAGAAAGTAGTTTGTAGTTACATTCCAGACCTGATTCAGAAAGGAAGATTAATAGGGCAGTTTGGAACCAATGTTCCCAAACAGCTCGACTTTTCAGAGCAGTTTAAAGTGAGTCTGAAAGACTGGATGCACAACGTGGCTGCACAGTAATATTCCAGCTTGACAAGATTCCTGAGGAAGCCACTGTAACTTCTGCCCCTGACTTTTGATCAGATTTTGGACCTTACAAAATCTAGAGGAATTGAGGGAATTAAGTTACCACGTTAAAAGGGTGATGAGAGACAATACAACTCAGTCACAGAATGTGTTGGGGAACACAAAAAGAGATCAGAGCTAAAATAAACTATAATTCCTCTGAAAAAGATGAACAAAAGAATAAAGTGTAGGCAATGAGGTACTGCTGAACAGTATTAGAAATGAGAGTGTTCTGGGCTCATAGATACTGGCATGAAGAATAAAACATGTATTGGTCTCATTGCAGACTAGTTTGAGATGGTGACCAGCAGTATTTCTCTAGCATCTTAAAAAGAGCTTTGAATGATGATAGGAAGAAGAGGAGCTGATCCAATAAGAATGACGGTGAGAAGGTATGAACATAATTAGGAAATGGGAAAACTTCAGGTGATATCTCCTGCCATGTACTAAGTGGTCAATGGTACTGAACAAGTACTGATTTAGAGAGGTCAGGTGGATGCTCTTGTGGAAGTGAGCAGAAAGACCTGGGGCTTCCTTGCAGAATCTCTTACTAATCTTTCTGTCAGAGATGCCTTATGCGATCTTACCCATATAAGAGTGCTTGCCTGGATTAGAGAGACTGTGGTTGCAGACAGCACAAATTACTGGCTAAATGTCATGCTTGCTTTAGGCTTAGGAGGAGGCTTACAAATGGCATCAGTTCCCAGGTCTCTCTTGGCACCAGATACCAAGTTACAGGTTATAGATACCAAGGAACTAAAGAAAAAAAAAAAAAAAAAAAAAGAGAAGGGGCGGGGCGCGCGGAAAAATCTCAGAGCTACTGAGCTGTTGGGGAAGGCACTTGATATGTTCCTGTGAAACCACATTTCTCCTGTTTGATGCTCAGAGAGACTGAAACACTTTTCTGCAGGTTGAACCTCTTCTTCTGGCCACTCTGGGGCTGTCTGTCATGTTTCCCTGCAATCAGAAATACACCGCACTTTGCTGCAGATTCTAGAAGTGTCATTAGAATGGAGAACAGCAGTCCAGATGGGTAGAAATTTGGACAAACCTATTTTTATACCCCACCTTTATGCATCGTTGTTCAAAACAACTCAGTAACAGACCGTTCTTGTGGTGGTTTCTCTCCATTACACTATGTTTTGAAAGATCTTATCCTACACCTGGGTGGGCGAAATGGCCCTTCCAGCCTCACTTAAAATCTACCTCCTAACTGAACACTGAAAAGACAAAGTGAGACTGGAAGTGTCCTGCCTGCACTGGCCTATACTTTCTTCTCTGATCTCTAACAACTTAAACATATTTCTCCTGATGATTTGGAAAGGCTAGTAAGAAACCAGTAGAGTTTGGCATTTCTTTCTGTTTAAAGTGTGTCTGGTCACAACCCAGTATGATAGTCAGGAAAGCACAGCTTTTTTATGCCTCTGAAACAACTTTATAGTCTGAGAATGCTGCTGTTGATCAGGTAAATCATTCAAGCAGATGCTATTTTTGTAGTGAAACGAAGAGCATGCATTGATCTGTACAGGGTCTGGAAGAGCAGAATAAACACAGTGCAGTGAGGAAGGCTAGTCTGTCATAAAAATAGTAACCATCTTTCAGAATGAAAAATTTCAGTGAACATAAAGAAATGCTAGTTTGAAGAAATGTCCCTGGCATTTAAGGCTGTGACTCACTTCAGTTTTCTGACTGGAGAACTATCCAGCTATTCCACGCTAAGTCGTCCAGAAGATTTGAATGCAAATCAAGAAACACCTTCTAACCCTCTTCTTTAGAGCTTGTATTATATATAGATGTTATAGATGTCACGTTTATTGAAATGCAGAATTCTGGGTAATATGGGTCAGTAAAAGGAACAAGAATTGGGAAGGGAAAAAACAGGACAAAGGGACAGAGAGGAGCAACTCAGCCACTTCCCCTGCACAGCCTGAGCACCTGTGCAAATTTGAGCACAAGTTCCCAGCACCAAAATCCACAAAGGGCGTGAAGTTTGTTTGGGATACTAAACTCCAGGATGGGCAAGGAATGCCTAAAAGGACATTCCCTTCCCCAAAGACATTCCTCCTAGAAGATTGCTTGTGTTTAAACAAATCAGTTTGGTAATAAAAAGAGGAGACCACCGATTTTCCAAAATCAAGCACTGCAATGCAAGAAAAATAATAGTTTAAAATATTATAATCCTTCTATGTCTCATAATAAGTGCAATCATTATGCAGTTCGAGAATAAATACTTTATCCTATCTATCTTGGTCTAAGTATGATCCACTATTTTTGCTCTTGATTACCCTCAAAGGAAACAGTGAAGTTGACAGAACAGTAAGAACTGGTTTCTTCTTCATTGAGTCCTAAAGTAAATCACACAAGATGTTACAGGAAAAATCACAGCTACTTCCTGAAATTAGACTGTGTTCACAAATGACCCTGAACAAATAACAAACCAAAGTTGAGCCCTTCCTCTTTCTCTGTCTGAACTCCTCAGCCTACCCCTGACATCTCTGAACTCCTAAGAATAATTTTAATCCTTGTGAGAGTAATCAAGCACTTGCAACAGAGAACCAGGAAAACTGATGTGACATTTCGTAAGATCATCAGCCGCTGCTTGGATGGTGTGATTTGGCAGCTCCTGGTTTGTTGCAGCCTGTTCTTACCTCTAACTGTTGATACGGTATTTTAGATTAGCTTTACTTTGAGAATAACATTAAAAGTATAATATTGAGGACAATTAGCCTCCTGAGCTGTTTTCAGCCACATCTGGTAGGAGACTGAAGATCTGATAAGCTCAAGATCTCAGCACCTAAGTTCCTGAAAGTTTCTTTGGATTCAGTGCCCAGCACAAGAATGGGCTGTGAGAAAGGCTAAGCCTTCTCAGACATCAAAATCGGTCAATAAGCTGTCACAGACCCAGGGCGCACCAGTTCACCTGCTCACAGATCCCTGTCGTTTCTCAGGTGTTACCCTTCAGCACACCTTTTGGATGTGGCTGATGGAAAAATATTCTGCCTGCTTCAGTGTTTTTTAATGCTTGTGATGAGACATACAGTTACTTATACTGTACATAATAAAGGTGCTTTCACAGAATCACAGAATGGTTGGGATTGGAAGGGACTTCTGGAGATCATCCATTCCAACCCACCTGCTAAAGCAGGTTCACCAGAGCAGATTGCACAGGAATGTGTCCAGGCGGGTTTTGAATGTCTCCAGAGAAGGAGACTCCACAACCTCTCTGGGCAGCCTGTTCCAGGGCTCTGGCACCCTCAAAGTAAAGAAGTTTCTTCTTATATTCAGATGGAACCTCCCATGTTTCAGTCTGTGCCCGTCGCGCCTCATCATATCGTTGGGCATCACTGAAAAGAGTCTGGTCCCCCTTTGACATCCACCCTTGAGATATTTATAAGCATTGATAAGATCCACTGTCAGCCTTCTCCAGGCTGAACAGAACCAACTCTTTTCCCATGTGGCCTCTGTGAGAAGAGTGAAGGTCTCTCCCTTGCATTTCCTGGCTTGGTGGGCTTTGATTTTGACCTGCTCCCAGGAGGATGTGCCTAGCTGCTACCTAGCAACCTGGAGCTGGGCTTTAAAATGAAGGTATTTGTGGTAGGATATCCTGATCTCCTTTTGTACCTTTCTTTTGACTGGATTATAAAGAGATGCAAATAAACAGGAGTAAAGAGCTGTCTTGTTATTGCACAGAAGGGGCCAGCAAAATGTAGGACTGCATAAACTCTACATGGCTTGAAAGAAACATTTATTTTACTCTAGAGTCTGGTTCATTCATGACTTGTGTTCTTTGCACCACTCATGGGAAATGCGTATCAGGTAGCATGCATTGTATGCAAACAGGAAAGGGGAAAGAGTAAACTACTCTTCATGCTCACTACATATACAGCAGGGAGTAATGGACTTAAATTGCAGGCAGGGATATTTGGGTTAAATATAGGTTTTTAATGGTAGGATGGTGAAGCGCTGGAGCAGGTTGCCTAGACTGTGGAGTCTGTGATAGTGAGGTTTCAAAAAGCAAGTGATGTAAACCTGTGCCATGAAGGGCTTGGGGATGGTTATCTTAGCAGCAAAAGACAGATGACACTTTCAAGCTCCCACTCAGAACCACCTTTGATGATACTGTACCCCACATCATTCTCCTGGCCACTGGAAGGATTTGCTAATTGGAGTGGACTGGCTGATACCTGCAATCCAGGCATGACTTATTCTGGCACTTTAAGATTCCTCCGGCACTTGGAAATCCCTGAGAAATCTGAGCAGAAAGAAACCTGCACCACAGTTCTTTCATTTGGATATGAGGTGTGTTGGAAATAAAACAGGGTGTGATGGGAACATTGTGCTCAGGTGATCTCTAGCACATGATGGCCTCTAAGAGAAACCATAAATCAGAGCAGCACTAACTGTATTCTGTCTTATCACTCCAGGGCTGGTGTTCCATGAAGTTACTTCATTTTAGTTTTGTATTTTACTACAAATCATTTACTTTCATCAGTCTGGATGTCAGAGACATATTATGGAGTAAAGGTCAATTCTTCCTGACTGACTGACAGCCAAACTAGCTGCCTTTTTAGGAAGGTCTCCATGGTCTTCCAGGGAGAGACTGATTGTTTTTCCCCAGTCTCCTTCATCTAAACTGATGATTTTTGCTGGTGAAAGGATATCCTAAATTAATGTATTCATAGATCTGAAATGACCCATATCTTGAATTAGTTGATTTAGATTTAGGCTGAATGGGTTATTTATTAGTCAGCATAACATTTTGTTCCACTTGAAGAAAGCAATCTTATATTAATGAAAATGGTTTCTGTAATTCAGGCCAGTCTAGGATTATTTTGCTGAAAAACGTCTTGAACTGGTGTAAAACCAGTTTATCTTTTGCATTTTGTATTAATTAAATTATTTCTGACCGAGATATCCTAATCAGCCCAGAATTCTGCATTTTTCCATTTCAAAGGTGCACAGCTAAAGAGGAAGTTTAGGCCTATTTCAAACATAAAATATGTAAATTATTAAATTGTAAAAACACAATTGCAAATTATTACAAATTATCTCTGAGGACTAGAAAATTTGCACACCATTAATATGCAAGTAATCCACCTATTAATGTGTAGTACCTCATTATTTTGACAAATTTTACAAAATAATGCCATGTGATTGCTGTTTGTGCAGCTATTATTGGCTCATCGACAACACCGAGCAATATATCTACCTATTCTCAGAACAGTGTTTCTGGATGCAAAAGAAAAATCTTTCATGAATTAAAAAAATATTATTATGGCATGTAATCAGAGAACAGTTGAAAAAGAAAGGCACTGTGAAGAACTCTATTTCACAGAATAGCTGAGGTTGGAAGGGGCCTCTGCAGATCACCTAGTTCAACCTCCTGCTCTCAGGCTTCCTAGGACTGTGCCGGGCAGAGTTTGAACACCTCCAAGCATGGAGACTTCACAGTCCCTCTGGGCAACCTGCCCCACTGTTCAACCACCCCCACAGTGAAAAACCAAACAACTTTATCTGCCTGATAGAATAATACCAGCATAAACCACATTCATCTGTTCTTACATTCATGTATGACGCTAAAGATTAAAGCATATTATTTTTTAAAGGAGTTATATTTAATGATTTGAGCTGCCTGGACCAGACTAGTATATAAGGACATTCAGATTCACAAATGAGAGGACTGTCTCTAATATCATTTGGTGTTTCTGCTGATGACCACCTCTGCAGAATCCTGTCCCAGTTCTGCTCATACACACGCAGACACTTGGTCTCCAGCTCCGACACTTGGGCTCTAGGGGACACCAGTGCACCTAAACACAGAACAGAGCGATGCTGGTCACTGGGGTGACCATGGCCTGTTGCGGATTGTTCTGGTTTTAGCTCTAAGAATAACTATTAAATAGCTAGCAATGTTTTTTGTTGGTGTTTTTTGGTTTTTTTTTTTTTAATTCCAGGCCTGTACTTTTTACTTTCAACTTATTGGTTTGTTTTACTTCCCTCACCCAACACAGAAAACTGTAGGAGCTTTACCTGACCAGCAGATTCGTACCCTGATGAATGTAAATCCTTCAAAGATGAAATGTCTTTACCATAGTTACAAGTTAAGCTAAGCTAACAGATCTCCTGCTTCAAATGACCAGATGAAAGGGAGGACTCTACCCCCGCAAATGACCAGTACAGTTTTTTTCACAGCACAGATGACCTGAGCCTAACAAGTGCTATAGAGCTGGGTATGGCATAACTCTGAAATGCTGCCTCCTGTGCCTCAAGAGTGCTTTGTGACTTCTGAAAGCAGCAATTCATGAAACAAGTTTTTCCTTGGAGGAATTATCTTGCAAACAAGAGAAACATATTCAGTTTCTACCTGGCTCCTCTTGCAGAATTGTGGGCTGACAGGCCTTAATCCGCCCAATAGCTCTCCTGACAAGACGTGAACCAGTATTTTGCTGGACACTGCAGGTCTCAAAAGGATTGATACTTTAGGATTGATACAGTCTGTAAAAATACACAGTAGCCCTTTCTTAACTAGTAAAAACAATTCAGGGACAAGATAAACCCTTGTTATAAAGGATACATGTCAAGAAAACAAAATTAACCAGCACAGAACACCACAGAGAGATAATGTTCTCCAGCTTGTCCAAGAAATAATTTTGCTTACCTTTAAAACCAACTGCACAGAATTTTAACTCGTTATCTTAATGTATAACTATTTAGCAAAATACTCTCTCTTTTCTCTACCTAAAAGTATACTGTATTATCAAAGAAGCTGTCATTTAGACCAGCTGCTCATAACTTGGTTGTCCTAAATGCCCTGTAATACTCCCAGTTCTCCCTCAGAATTCTGTCTCCCTTTGAAATGTTGCTCCAGAATAAAACAGGGCATAAAATATGCCTCAAATTTTACATCTGCTCTGTAAGAATAACTATTTTGGCAGACGAAGAATGTCAGCTGCCAAGTGATTCAATCCACAGCCATACAGTTTGCATCCCCTGCCCATCTCAAACATATGAATGAGATAAATTGTGACTATTAAACTATGTTTCAGACTATTTAACTAAGCACAACACCTGTTCAAAAGAACAGAAAGAATGTGTTCTTGGTATTAAGTTACTGCTTATTTTGTTCTTAACACCCTATGACACAATCACAAACTTTAAGACACACAAATGCTACAATGACTAAGTATGAAAAACAGACTTCACAGATAAACAATCCTGACCTGAAAATGCACTTGGGAGAGATTATATCGACTGAAGAGGGTGAAAATATTTACTAATATCAGGACTTTTTTTACTCTTATAAAAGATAAAGACAGTATCTGAGTTCAGAGGGACTGTTGACGGTAATAGTAACTCATGACTGACAGCACTCATCACCTGAAAACACTAGAGTATTTGGCAAAGCAGTGCAATCATTCATCTGGCATGTTGTCCTTTGCAAATAATATTCTTAATGATTTTTGGCCTTTCTGGAGTTGTTTGTGAATGGATACTTACTTTATCAAACAAATCATGATTCATAGCAGTTGCTGAATAATTTAGATGAGCTATGCATGGTCACGAGGGACTCCCACACTACATGCTGTTCATGGAATAGCGTTTGACGTCTCCAAAACCAAAAGATCTCCGTAGAGCTGAGGTCAGCTAGATGAAGGAAAAAGGATGCCATACTTCCCCTGAGATCCTCCTCCAGCCAGCATACTTGTGGCCATTTCAGCTCCTGCCTGGTTGCCCACACAGAACTCAAATGGGTAGGACTTGGCAAGCAGAAAGGCAATGCCAGTATAACCAGGGTCTTATTAGGCTTCAGCCTACACATTGATGTTAAAGGAAGCTTAACAGCTGCTCTCTGCCTTTCCTTGGCACACACTTTCTCACTTCACACTATGCTTTTCTTCACCTCCATGCCTTGGGGAACAGAGGACAGAAAGCCCTTACAGATAAGACAAATCTCAACAGGAGCTGGAAAAGATTCTGCTTTCAGGGAGCAGCAAGAATAGGGCTGCTCTCTCAGGGAAGGTGAACTGGAAGCCAGAGAGAGTCCACAGCCCAACCCACCCCACGGTACCTGGCAAACAGGACAGACATGGAGATGGCCCAAGCAAGGTGCAGATCATAAGGCAGCATCCCAGCAAGGTGGAAATTGCTAATAAGCCATTAATGCTTATTAGTGCCCTTAGATCTGACACTGCTGTCCTGTCTGTGCTTGTCCAGTTGCCTATTGTCTGTAGGTGTATTATTAATGTAAATCCAACCAAATCTGGAGCCTCTATGCTTAGAAATCATAATTACGTTACAGAAGTGAAATGGGTCCAATCCAGATGTAACCTGGATGTGAACTATAATGTGGCATCTTTGTGAACATTCTTATCCTCTTCTGAGGAAATGATGGCAATGAGCTCTGTGTAACAGGACTTTGGGCAAATTGTGTCACTAAGAAAACATTGTGATCTATCTGCAACCTCTCACTATCTCCCTGCACAGTGTAATGTTTCTGGAGTATTTATTTAGTTAACTGGCAAAAAGTACATTAGGAACACACAAGAATGGGTCCATGTCAGCTCTGGATTAAGCAAGTACTTGCATCTTGTGTTGAGACTTGTAAAAAGTTTATTTATTTTTGCTTTTGAACACATTTATAAATCAAGGTGCAAGCATATCAGAGGGAAAGGCTCACTGAGTTAATTTAAATGTCATGAAGAGAATTTAAAAGGCCTTTAAATTCTGCCTACCACTTTTCAAAACATTTCTCTTGTAATTCAGTTTTTTGCTGAAAGCATGTTCAAGAATAAACAAACCTAATTCAAGTGTTCTCTTAAAATATTTTTTTTGCCCCGATTTATTTAATATTTCAACCTTGGCATGTTGAATTAGATGGCAATTTGCTCAGAGAAGCAGCCACCACTCACATTCAGAAACATCAAATTCAAAATCCCACCCAAGGCGGAAGGGAACATGGGAATTAATGAGGAGTAGGGGGATCAGTCTGATCAAAGTCCCTGTCAGTCAAGAAAATTTATGGGTGTAAGGACATAGTTTGCCTTGCAGCAATCAATGTCACATATAGAAACACTACCAGAAAGAATCTGAACTTTCTGCAGGCTTCAATGTCACCAGGAAAAAAAAAAAAAAAAGCTTTAATGTGATCTTGTCTGTTCTGGGAATGTAAGTGACAAACTAGTCTGGAACTTTACAAACTTCAAATTTATATCCTAAGTCCTGGGAAATCATGGAAACCCCCTATGCCTTGGTTCCCTATCAGTAATAAAGAAAGATATTTATTTCCTACATGAAGTAAAGCTTGCAATTTATTTTAGCTCCCCAGCCTCAGGGCTGTATGCATTTCTAGACAGGTAAGTTTTCTAACTTCCTAACACTAACACTGTCCTTGTAGGATCACAGAACCATTTTGGTTGGAAAAGACCCTCAAGAACATCAAGTCAAACCGTTAACACAACACTGGCACTAAACCATGTCACTATGAACCTCATCCCTGTGTCTGCTAAACCCCTCCAGGGATGGTGACTCCACCACTTCCCTGGGCAGCCTGTTCCATTAGAGTGGTAGACTCAACTCCTAGTAACATTGTTTATGTTGCATGTGTGAAAGGATCATTTGCTGATATCATTTATGAAGTTCTGGAGACATGTTCTCCTAGAGCATATAGCCTCACCCAAGAACTTTCACATGACAGCAGTTTCACCCCAGCTGAGGCTATGAAGAGCATCTCCTGGCCTGTCCCTGCTACCAGAGATGAGAGTCACACTGCTGGAGCTGCAGCACTTAGAAATATTTAGCATTTAGAAAGCACAAACCCAGGTAAAGGGAATAGCCAGCAGGAGAGGGGAAGCTGGCAGTGCTGATGTTTAAGGAACTGTGGACAGTAAGAGGCCCTGAACTTTGCAGTGTCATTTAGGTTCCTCTGCAGATAAATCCTTTCACAGCAGAGAGGAGAGAAACAATATGTTGTCCTCTGTGAGGTCCCTGACTCAGCCCTGTGCACCACGTTCTCAGAAGCTCAGCAACAAACTATGATTTCAGGCGAGAGCTGTAAAAGCAATCACCAAGCTGAAAGGAATGATTAACATGGGGTGAATAATAGAATGGTTAAATGAGAAATTACTATGGACATGAGCTGTGGAAAACTCAGTATATGGGTTTCAGAAGGTATGACAACCAAGGATTAAATTTAGGAGCCACTGTGCCTGTGACGAAACCTCCTTTGCCTTCAAGAGCTTCAAGAAGACCTCATGCTTGTGTGCTAAATCGACAGATAATGAGACAGAATGACATGAAGTTCTAAAAGGAGTGTACTTGGTTCATTATCAGAAACAGTCTCCTGATAGTGGCAAAGCAGGCTGAGTATTTCCTCTCAGCAAAACTCATTTAGGATTTCTGATGAGTGTATTCCTGTAATTAAAATGAAATGGCCTCCTGGAAATGGACATGCACTGGCTAAGGAGATGGGATGGGGAAGCCAATTCTTGCTTTAACTTGAATGTCCATAAGGCAGATGTGCAACAGGAAATGGCTTCTTCCCCAGTCTTGCCTTTCACCAACACTGCCAACAACCCTGACTGGCTGCCTCAGTCCACCTCCACTCTGGTGCTAAGCTAGTCTGAAAAAACCCCAAGCTTTGTGGTTCCAAGAACGCGTGACTTTGCTATCACATTCTCTTCCCTACCATGCACCAGGGTGCATCACTTCTGCACCAGGGTTTTAATAAGATACGGTTTCTTGCACCTGTCTTTCTTGCTCTGTTGAGCTGCACAGGAGTGTGCTGATCACTATATTTATAGTGTTTGTTCACCTCTCAGGCAGCTTTCAGGCTTTTGACAAAATCTAGAGGATAGATGACTGCTGTTTTTAATTAAGCAAAATGGTTCAACTCTACAGCTTCACTAGAGGGGATTTTAACGCCCTAACAGATTTCAGTATTATGCTGTGTTTGATTTCTTTGGGGTATATTCTTTTGTTAACTATTCATATCAATAAAAATCATCTGAGGTAGCATCAGTAAAAAATGCAGACCTTTTCAGTGTATAAAAACCATGAAACAGCATGTTTTCCCTCCCCCTTTTAACCACAGATCAGCTCCACAAAGTATGAATCATTTTTATGAGTTAGATGGATGTGTTTAACATGTTGTTTGAAAGCAAATACTTAACAGGAAGGCAAATCAACACCTTTGTCACTGTGGTTGCAACATGCTGAGGAACAGAATGCAGATGATTATGCTCAGGAATAAAGGAAAACTACATGAATACCGATGTCTTGGTGACAAATACCCTATGGTTGTTATATATGACATTAACACTTTCTGCTTCATTCCAGATACATGATTTTCCCCCTCCTTCAGGACATTTGGATAACTCTGGATGATATCTTACCTTGAAAATCCACTGTGCTGCTCTAATATCCTCTTCATCTTCATTTTGGAGGGTCTCCTTTGCTTGACAGTTGTCTGCATGGTAGCTGTGAGTCCTGAAGTAGAGAAAAAATTGCCTCCACATTGAGAAACAAAAAGGCTGTTCCTGAATCCAATTTTGCAGTGACCTTTCTTGGAAAAGCACCACTTTTATTTAACTATGAAACAAAACCAAATCCCAGACATTGGGCTGAACGACAACAACATAGAGACGGCTCGTCCTTACACCGATGGGCAAATGTCAGGGCCTCTTGCAGATTGCCCGTTCTTTCTGCAGCCTTCACAGTTCTGGAGACAAACAGGATTATCTGTCCTCAGATATCTGCGCTGCCTCATCCCCTCAGCATTGCGCCAGCTTAGAGATTAGATTTACGACTTTGTAGGTTTTAGTGAGTTGAAAAGGAGGAAGACGGGCACATAGTGGTTGAATACATGTCAGAGAAACAGGCTGTAAGAATCATGAAACACATTCTATCACCTCAGAGCGAATGTATTCCATTTACAATTTGAAGGAACAAGCAACTCAGCACATAGTTATACTGTGCAGGCAGCACCAAATGGAGATGTCTGTCTTAGGTCAGTGGCACCTGTCAATCACGTTTTTACTCACCAACTGAACAGATGGTCTACTGGTAATCCTTCCAGCCCCAATGAAAACACCACACAAGCAGCAGCCCTGTCTGCAGATGGAGACAAGCTATATATAAAGACTAAGACTCAGGTAGATTATTAATAGATTATTTCTCTTAGCTTTTTAGAGGGCTGCCAGCCTTTTGCCTTCTGTTTGTCTGCATTCACTCGCTACTTATTTTTTGTGCTTTTCAAAATACAGCCAGGAGAAACACAGAAAATTTTGGAGGATTATTAAATTGTTAACTTTCCATTTAAATAATTATTTGAACATCATTTATAGTTCTGGGCATTATCAATGCTGCTGTAATGAGAGCTAAGCAAATCATAGTGTTCCTTGTGTGGGAAAGCATACAGAACCCTTTGAAAAAAATCTTATCCTGGAGACAGCAGAAGGTCAAGCTCATACATATGTTAGTGTTCACTGGAAAGAATAAATCTTTTAACTTATACTTAATTTTAGAATACTTCCAGTTTAAATAATTTTATATTTTAAATTAGTATTTTTATTAGAATTAGCTGAAACTTACAAATTAGAAGTTACTATAAATGAGAAGCCAAGAGACTTTCCATTTTGAAAGTGTCTGATGGGATATTCTACCTATTTGGAAAGTTTACAATGTCTTTTTCCAAGTTGAACAATATGTCTAAAAAAACTTTTTTTTCTGTCAAGAGTCACAAGCTTTGACAATTCACCATTGCAGATATAAGGCAGGGCTAACACCATCTGCCCCATAGCACCTCTTGTGAGTAGGGGTGCCTTAGTCACATCTTCCTCTTTTAAGAGAAATCCAGTAAGTGCCAAGGAGAAAAATAAAGAACAACGAAAGAACATTTTTCCAGCATTTGGCTTGATGAGCTAAATTGCAGTAGAAGTCATCACATAGCAAGAAAGCTGCTGCATAGGTTCTGGTAATAAGTCTGACTGATGTTGATGTTTAGGTAACCTCCTTCTTTTCTGTCCTCTGGCCAGGCTTACTGTCTGCAGCACTGCATAGCTCAGCATTTCCTTTTTCCTCCAAAAAGCTACTGCTCTAACCTACCCTTTGTTTTGTGAGAGGGGATGGAGTTAGAGGATCTGTCTGTCTATCTATCATCTATGTATCATCTATCTATCTATCTGTTTATCTATCTATTATCTATTATCTATCTATCTATCTATCTATCTATCTATCTATCTATCTATCTATCTATCTATCTATCTATCTATCTATCTATCTCTAATTATTTTAACACAGAGGTGGGCTTTATTTCGCCTGGTACTGCAGCAGTTTCCAGAGAAGGGTGCTTTTCCTACACATTCAGATGCTGACCCCCTTGTCCAGAAAAGAGCACAAAGCAGCAGAGACTGACAGTGAGAGGAGGAGAGATCCTGTAAGGTTGCAAAGAGAGGCTGGAGACTCTGAAAACCTCCAGCTTTCAACACAGAAGAGGGTGTTCAAGAGACAAACACTTGTGCCTACTCCCTAAAAAATGTACTGTACTATTTTAGCCCCAGCTATAAATAGTTAGTTTTGCTCTGGCCTTTGTGTTCCTGTTTCTGCACAGTACTTCACTTTCAATTTTCTGACAATAAAGCATTATTCCATTCTACTGGTGAAAAAAATGAAGATGTATTCATTCCAATAAAATGTCATTTTTCTTTCAGAAATACTGTTCCTATTGAGGATAAGATATGTGTAGTTCCTTAACTGAGCATGCACAATTTAATTTCAATGATGTGGTGGAGCAATCAGAAGATTGTCTGATACAACGTTTGCAAAATTGTGGTGTATTAGCTTTACCAGATCCTTTAGGCCAGGACATGATTAATCTAAAAGAAAAACGAGCCAAGTTCTATGACCTAGAAGCCAGATAATTCCATATTGGTTGGAGGAAGAGGTATTTACTTGTTTAAAAAGATGTTCACAGAATAACGAACTCCCACAATGACACAGACATTAAAGTGAAGATAAACTTTCCAAGCTATTTCTTCTATACGTGCTAAAAACTTGTACAGACATGCAGGAGACAGCAAGGTGGGTACAGAATACTGAAAGGTTAAATGGCAGGTGTGCAAAACACTTATGTAATTTGCAGAATACATGAGAGACAATGATACATTGTTCTTATTACAAAAAGGCAAGGAGAACAAAAAAATACACTCGCGATCCAACTGTCTGTAGTCTTACTGTGAGGATGACTCATCTGCATTCATTTTTCTAGTAAGTGTTGAACATTTTTATTCTTTGTGATCCAGGCAACTGATGACTTTTATTCCTGCATGCTGATATGTATTTCATTTTTCTCTGTGTGTTTCACACATCCATAAAGTCAACTAAATATAGCAACTCCAAGTGAAGCTGTGCTGCCAGCAGTTAATGGACAAGCACTGATGTGAACAAAATTAACTAAATAAGAATTGCTTTGCAGCACCTGAATGATAAAAGCTGGACGCTTACCAAAAAAATTGGAGCATAGCACTTTTCTAATCATAAGCCTTAGCAAGATCCAGTTTGGAAAATCAACCAGCATGAATAATACACTATGAGGTGCTCTCTCAAGTTGATGGCATATGATGGGTTTGCACTGGTTGCTGAGGATCGCCTCTTGCTGTCACAGTGATGACATGAACAAAAGAGACAGGTTCCTGTGATGACCACGTGTTTTTCTCAAAGCCTGCTCTTGCAATGCAAGTTCCTTAACACAGAGAGTGCCTCATGGGACTCATATGGAGAGAAAATTTCCAGACATGCCCACTGTGAAACCTGATTTCTTCCTAACCTCTGTTGTATATATATCGTTCAAGAGTTACGAATCAATGCACAGACCTTTCCTTTTAACACAGTACAGTTATTTTTTTAAGACCACTGCATATCACTGAATGCCTCTTGAAAGTCCAAGTGGATGGAGTCTACCTGCACCACCTTGTCCACATGCACAAAGAACTCCAGCAGAGGTGTAAGACATGAGTGTCCCTTACAGAAGTGTGGTGACTTTTTGTTAATGTTTTCCATTTTTTCCCTTATATGCTGTAGAAACAAAATGTAAATTAAGTATATTAGTATGCAGGTATGTTCAGGAACAATGTATTGTTTGCATTGTCTAATATGATACATCGTGTTCACTAATTTGATTGCTAGAGACTAGTAACTTGACTGGTAGAGATGTCACGCTCACTATTTTGTAGTTCCTTAAATGCTCCCTGGAACTGCTGTTAAAAATCGATGTAATTAATTTCTATTACAATTATTTCTCCTCTCTTTGAATTTCTTTTTGCTAACTCAGTAGATGCATGCTTTCAGACATTACACCTCACTCCAAGGTTACAGAAAAGCCACAGGAAAAAATTTTTTACTTTAGCCTCTCAGTCGCCTGTGAAATGAATTAAGAGAGTCAGAGTCTGCCATTTATGATGAAGAACATGCCACATCACAGCTTTTCAAATTTCTTTTCTATAGAAGAATAACCATGTTGCCATAGTATCAAAATTTCAACTGCAAATAGCAAACTGTCTTCTTTTAGCCAGACTGAATGTATGGTGCTAGACTCCTGCATGTGGTGCAATTAGGCAAAAAAAGTCTGCTGTGAAAACAAGGACTACTGATGACCTAATGCATGCTCCAAATAATGGATCACATTAGGCAACAAATTGAAACCATGAATTTATATTTCTCACATGAACACTGTGTACTATAAGGTACTGAATGATACTGGGAGCAGTTGTATACTTGTACTTGTATACTTGTACCCTATACTCTGGGTTCACCCAGAGTACTTGAGTACTGGTGCTTGGTAAAGCCAGAAGTGTGCTAAAGGGATGGGGGAAATATGCTGTGCAAAGTAGACTGAAATTCGGTGGTTTTGGGTGGTTTCCTGGAAATAGGTGATCTCCAGCAGAAGAAATGGCTTTGCATGCCTAGGCAAGTATTATTTAATGCCAGGAAGATGTGCCAGGGGAGATTTAGGTTGGACATGAGGAAAAGGTTCTTCACCGAGAGGGTGGTGAAGCACTGGAACAGGCTTCTCAGGGAGGCAGTCATGGCTCCAAGTCTGACAGTGTTCAAGAAGAGACTGGACAATGCCCTCAGACACTTGGTGTGAAATGTGGAGTTGTCACATGCAGGGACAGGAGTTCGACTTGATGATCCTTGTGGGTCCCTTCCAACTCAGGACATTCTATATTTCTATAATTTGGGCTATTACCCTGCTAGACACAGGGGTGGGCACGTTATGGGGAGAAACATTATTTGTGTCTGAAAACTGGTGGCTGGAACTGCACTTTCACAAGTGCTGATTCAGTTTCCATGGATTTACTAAACTCTGAGAACAGCTACTGGACCGAGCTTTGAAGGGTGAAGGTGGAAGAGTATCACTTCTCTTTCAGGTAAGAGAAGGCACTAAGTTATCAGCATTTTCAGTGCTGGGACATTTTGGGTTTCAGGCAGAAGTGTAAGTTTGGACAACTGAGGACATTTCATGGAAGGAAAGCTTGAAGTGCCTCCAGGTGGGCTAAGGGCTGAAGGGTAGCTTGTAGCATCACTGTACAGGCCTTTAATGCCATCATTCTGCAAGTCCCACTTTAAAAGCCTCAATCCTTGTTCAGATTAATTTGTAAACCCTTTGTGCTTTGGTTTCTTTATAAAATGGGTAGAATCATATGTATCATCATTGGTAATGTGATTTGGAATGACCGTAGAAAAAGTGACTACATTTATTCCAGGTGCCTGATGCCAGAACTCTAAAGATGAGCAGTGAGACATGCCATAAAAAGGACGAGCAGAAGCAGAATATGCAGAATGCCACGGGACATGGGAGTGGAGAATCTCCCTTACGAGGAAAGGCTGAAGGAGCTGGGTCTCTTTAGCTTGGAGGAGACTGAGGGGTGACCTCATTAATGTTTATAAATATGGAAAGGGTGAGTGTCATGAGGATGGAGCCAGGATCTTCTCAGTGACAACAAATGACAGGACAAGGGGCAATGGGTACAAACTGGAACAAAGGAGGTTCCACTTAAATATGAGAAGAAACTTCTTGACAGTGAAGGTAACAGAACACTGGAACAGGCTGCCCAGGGAGGTTGTGGAGTCTCCTTCTCTGGAGACATTCAAAACCCACCTAGACACATTCCTGTGTAACTTCATCTGGGTGTTCCTGCTCCAGCAGGGGGATTGGACTAGATGATCTTTCGAGGTCCCTTCCAATCCCTAACATTCTATGATTCTGTGACAGAAGTTAGCAACACTCATAAAAGAGGAACTGATTAAATTAAGGCCTAATTATGTTTCTCAGCTTTGAAACAAAAATCAGATTCAAATAAACTTTCAAAGAAACAGATTTCTGTTCAGATTGTGTGGAGATTGCTATGCTAGCGATCAGGAGTTGTGCAAGCGTTTCTTGTCACTGTATGTAAGCAACCTGCAAGAATACGAATGTGTTAGACTAAACCTGAAAAACCCACGTGGTAGGTGATCTGCAGAATCACATTAATGGATGTGTTTCTTGCAGACTAGACGACAGAGTGTGCACATGGCTTAGAGAGCTTTCTTCTGATAAAGCATAAAGAAATGAAATGCTGTTACTTGGACTGCATCTGGGATTTTAGCTCAGTGATCATGTTATTAAGAAATCAACAGTTTTATTGTAGTATGAAAAAGATCAATTTTAAAGGAAAAAAACTCTTGTGGGGGAAGTATGATCAGTGGCACAGTAATGAAGACCCTCCTTGAGTTGAAAAACACTAACAGAGATACTGACCAGGTATCATTTAAAGAATAGTGTATCCTCTAAATGGGAAATACAGAGACTCTAGAAAAATTAAAAGTTAACTGTAGACATAGCTAGGCCAGCTTTAAATTGGCTGTTTTGATCTGCTCACACACAAAGTTCTCCAACGTATTTCTCTTTTCTCTGCCTTTACTCTTTATTTGCTAGCAGAATTACTCTTCAGGGTCATTTCTGACTAGGAATGGTATGTCATCAAGTATGACTGGAAAACTTCACTCAGCAGCCAAAGACAGAAGTTTTTTTCTCAGAAACATGGACATTTAAGCCTCTGGTTTCCAAAACACTTGAGTTTCCAGTCTGAAAACTTGCCTGCTCCTTTTGCTTATATAGACAAAGCCCAACACGATACAGGCCATTTTTAAAAAAAGTTGTGCGGTGTGTATCTCCCACCGAGATACGACTGGGAAGAACACCTCCAAGGATGAAGACGCAACTGCTTCCCTGGGCAGCCTGTTCCAATGCCCGACCACCCTTTCTGTGAAGATTTTTTTCCTAATATCCAATCTAAACCTCCCCTGGCACAATTTGAGGCCATTTTTTCTCATCCTATTGCTTGTTACCTGAGGAAAGAGAACGGCGCCGCATATAAAATTAAATGCGTACAGCCACACGTATACGCAACCAACAACGTGTCCCTCAGCCCCGCCCCAACGGCCACCGGCTGCTACGGCCGCCCCGTGCAGCCTCGCACTTGCCCCGCCCACCGCGCGGCGCTCGGTGGAGGCGGGGGCGGGGCGCTGGGGCTGACTTGTCCCTCGGAGGCCGCCGTCGCGCTCACGTGAGGGGCGTCACATGACGGCGGCGGCGGCTGTGGGGCTGTAGCGGAGAGCGGCGGAGCGCAGCGCAGCGCTGGGGCCTTCGGGTGTGCGGGCTCCCCGGGGCTGCCGAGGGGCCTCCCGCAGCCCTCTGCCTCCCGCAGCCCTCTGCCTCCCGCAGCCCTCTGCCTCCCGCAGCCCTCTGCCTCCCGCAGCCCTCTGCCTCCCGCAGCCCTCTGCCTCCCGCAGCCCTCTGCCTCCCGCAGCCCTCTGCCTCCCGCAGCCCTCGTCCGCCGGCGTGCCTGCGGGGTGAGTAAGAGCCGTTATGGGGATGGGGAGCTGGGAGGTCGCGGGGTGGGGTGGTTGTGCCGCCTGTCACCGGGGCTCTGGCGGGGCCGGGGGCGGTACGAAGGGCTCCACCAAAGGCTCCGCCTGGCGCCGCGGTTTCCCTGAGGGCTTGGGCGACCATGTGCCCCCCAGGAGGCGGCCGCGGCTGTGAGGCTGTGCGGGGAGTGGTAGGATGGCGTGTCTTCCTCTGTCCCAGGCGCCTCCCGGCTTCTTCCCCTGCTGAAACCGCGGTCAGCGGGCTTGCCCTCCTCTGCGGCTCGAGGGGTGTTTGAATGGGTCTGGCTGGGTTATGAAAGAGCGAGGGTACGTTCAGTGGTTGCTGGAGGACATTAGTAAACGATGCTGTCTCTGTGGGTGTCTGCTTACAGAAGTATTTTCAAAGGGAGGACGTTTCTGCTGCTCTGCTTGGTCAGGGTAGTTCCCTTTTTTTTTTTTTTTTTTTTGTTAGAATTACGTTTTTGTTCAGTCTTACAGCTGAGGTGTGCTTGTTAGGGATGGGGCAGAGTGTGCCAGTTTGTTCTTAGTTTGTTCCTGCCTCTGTAAAGGGAGCCAGAAAAGTCCAGAAATGGGCTGCATGGAGAGGCTTGATGCAGTTTAGTTTGTAAGGAATTCCTGCTGCAGACTCTGCAAACACACTTCTTGTTTTGGCATCAAAGTCAGGTGGAGATTAAACCATAAAGGAAGGACAAAGAAGTGGTGAAGGTCACTGTCTATGGTAATGTGGTATGTCTTGATGAGAGCTTCTGTTCATACTTATATTCATTTGCTTTCTGTACAGTGTTCACGTGAATTTTCTTGTTAGTCTATTTAACATGGGTTTTAATTTATATAACTTTCTTTTTTTCTTAATTTGTAGCTTATGTATTTCTAATGTCTAAATACTTTTAGACCAATACCTGAACTAAATTAGTCCTGAGGTGTGGGGGTGGAAAGGATACACACTGAATTTTAACCCTGATTTGGAAGGAAGACAGCTTCTGTTATCTGTAGGGCTATTTTGGCATCACAGAAGTACATTCTTTATTTAGTTAACTTCATTTGACTGTTTAAGAATTTACAGGACTGGCAGTTATTTGGTAATGGCATATGTCTTTTATTTTAGCAAACTTTTGATTGGTTACAGTTTAGTGTGTAGGTATGACTTATTTTTGTTTGTTTCAGCGAAGTCACATTTTAGATGCTGTATAAAACTTTGATTTCTCAGAAGGTAGCGAGTGCAGTTGTAGGGAATGGAACACCTGTGAACAGATTTTCATTTTTATTTGTTTAAAATATTAGACAGATACTCTCTTCTGTAATACTTTAATAAGATGTCTCAAATCTGACTTGCGTTTCTAGGTACATTTTAATTATCGCTTAAGATGGATATCCGAGGTGCTGTAGATGCTGCTGTCCCAACAAATATCATTGCTGCCAAAGCTGCTGAAGTTCGGGCAAACAAAGTAAACTGGCAGTCATATCTCCAGTAAGTAAAAACTTTCACACTTTTTTTTCTTTTCTTTCCCCTCTCTTAAGTGTTAGAACTATTGAGATTTTTGTATTACATTGGAACATTGAGTTACATTGGAACATTAGGTTACAGTGTGGAACGTTCTGTCTTGGTCCCATAGAAGTAGTTGGAAAAAGTCTATGTTAAATGGAAGTGGTTGAGGAAAATTTTCTTATGACTTATTACCAGAAAGGGAACTCTACTTTTATGAATAAAAGTGGTAATAGCAGATAATGTAAGTTTGCACGAGTGTATGGTAAAACTATTTATTTTTTTTCTTGCCATTCAAACGCCATTCTCAATTTTAGCCTTATAAGAAAAGTTTACAGTAAGAAGAGGATTATATGTACGTATGTTATCTCTATTGCTGAAATGCCTTTTGTGTGAATGCAGATTGTACTAGCAAAACTGGACTGGTAGTCCAGGAAAATAAGCTGTACCTTAACTAAAGGAATAACAGTGCTGGAGGGCAATTGAAGCAAGTAAATTGGGAAGTGAGCTGGAACAAATACTTCAGTCTTGGAAGAATTGTGCTGCTATTTCAGATAAGCTTAGTTGACTTTGGAACACTTATAATGGCACTAGAAGTAGTGGGAGCAATATTGTCCAAAAAGGGTACAGGGAAAGCTGAGGAAAATAGGTTTGTGAGTGAGGTAAGGAGCAGAGAGAAGAAACAGACTTTTGGTAGTCCTCTGAAGTGAAATGAAAAGTTGTTGGAGCCCTGGATTCCTCCTGACAAGTACCTATGAAGAATATTTGCAAAGCGTAAATTACTATTATCTCTTGATGGTCCATGTATAATCGCACATTACTTCCATGTTCGTTACTTAGTCACTGAAGTTGCAGAAATCTTGATGATTCTAGAGCTATGAGCCATGCTGATGATGCTTTTTGATTATCAACATTACACCACTTCAAAAAAAATAGCATTTTTCAAATTACTGAGATACATGCATAAATATATGCTATATATTAAAATGTTGCAAAACTGTACGTGTGCAAGTGAGAAATGCTAACCCAGTAGAAGCTTATTAATGATTACCTGCTTTGCCTTTCTTTTTGTGACTGTATATCTGCATGATAAATCTGGATTAAGGAACTGATCTGCTGAGGAAACTTCCTTTTTCTAGGCTGTGTTTCGATTAAGCAGTTCCTGATTCAGTGTATAGTGTGACGTTACCATGACTTTGCAGGTGAAAGAGGAAGGTTGATGTGTTAACTTGGTGGTGGCAACTACCAAGCACTTTTCAAACAGTCTAAGTGGCTTTTGCTGTTACTGTGTGCCCTGTTGTCCATCCGATGGGAACTGTGCCCTGAGGAAGCCTGAACAGCTGTTCCTGTGCTGTCCCAGTGGCAAGTGAACCACTTGTTTGCAGTTATTTGAGGTGAAAGTGGGAGTACAATTGTTTGCTGTCATTGTAAGTGAATATGAGAATCTTTTTCACTGTTTTGCTAGTGGTTCAGACTACAGGGCTGGCAAGATTCGTCTATTGCTTTTGTTAGTGTATGGGATGGTTCTGTTTGGTAACGAGTTGTATGTTGAATATGTGGGTAGTATTAATTGCTTGACTGTGCTTCATGTGGTCTTCCATTTATAGTTTTCCTTCATTCCTGGGGTTCTCTGGTGCTAAGAAGGATGTGGGAGTTTTGTTTATTTATCTGTCAGCAAACTTCAGTCAGTAACTTCTTCTGTCCAGGAGGCAGGGTTGATGGTTCTTTTTTTTTTACTCTAGATGTAGAATTTGACTTTGTTTTGTTCTGGAATCTGTGAAAGAAGAATGTATGAGTTTGTTTCTTCTCTTTGATGGATTAGCCAGGTTTTGGAGGCTACTGTAGTGCATCTGGCTAGTGTTTGTGATCTGACTCTGACACTATTCAGTGCTTGGTGCCCTCTGATGTCAATGACAGCGTGTCCTGTTTATTATTGCTCTGAAATAAATGTAATCTTTGTTTCTTGTATTTACTGACAACAGCCTGGCTGTCTGGTTAAGGTAATATAGCTTTAAGGATGAATTTGTGAGTGGTGTCAGAGGGACTGTGGAACATTGAGAACTTAAATGTAGTTCCTTGGCTGAGTAGTTTGCTTATCATTAGTTGTTGGGAAATGCCAGCAGAAGTTTTGGTGCTTCTAAAGAGGAAATAAAATTATACCTGGTTTTGGACATGTCCTTCCTATAATAGGCAGATTTGGACATGGTGTCTTTGAGGCTGATGCTTTAAGGGGTTTGTTGAAAAGTCTGCTAGTGTAGCTTTGGTGACTAATTTATGGAATGAAGCACAATTAATAATGAGTGGAAGCTGCTTGCTTCTGGTGTATTTGTTAGAGGCAGGTTGGAGCGGTTTGTTCTGGTCTCTAGAGTAGAAGGAAGGTGGGTGCTGATGATTTTGAAGGACACTTCTCTTGCTTTCTTTTGAGCTCCTGTTCTGGCAGTCTGTGCATTTGGTATGGTGAGTTTGCATATAAATATATGGAGGCGTACTTGAAGTCTTCAGGTGTTTTTACATTGGAGGAAAGATTTTTTGTTTGGTTTCCCCAAGTTAACATATCAACTCAGGCATGATATAATTTGTGTTATTTAATCTATAGATAGTATATAGTATGTATGTAGTTGGAGTCTAAGAACTTCACAAGAAATTCTGATGAAGGTTTGTTTGTTTTAAATCTAGCTGTGACAATTTTATGTGTATAAAGATGCTTTAAAGATTGCATCAGTTGCCACAACATTAAAGTCTGGATCAGATGGGAGTGCACTCTGAATGAAGTGTTTTTCTGCACTCTCTGTTCTTCAGTGCAAAAGTAAAATGGCTTACCAATAGTTGGTTAGAATCTAGTAGCCTGAATTCTCTTGTACAGTCAGTTCAAGCTAAAGATTAACTGGTGTATTGTTTATTCCATCTCTGAAGGTTGTAACTGTAACCTAAATGTCAAACTACACTAATATGCAGCTGCTGACTTCTGATGTTTTCTGTATATGCTGTTGGCACAAAAGTGAAATATAGAACTTTTTTTTTTTAAATGCTAAAATTTACACTTTCTTTGTGTTGAATTCTAGCTAGGATCTGTGTCTGAGGGAGAAGAAAGTAGCACAGCTTGGAGCAGTGGAAGGTGATGTGCAGGTCTACCTACCTTCTGGAAACTAAATATAGTTGAGGTCATTAGTTCTGTACAAACTTGTCTGCTGTTGGCTCTTGAGACTTGTAGCAGTTTAAACACATTGATGCTAGGTTGCTGTTGTGTGCTGTGTGGTTGCTTTCAGCATTTGCCTCAGGGTGTTGGAAAGCCTTTGGAGGGTGAGTTAGCTTGCTTGAAGCAAGTTTAATTTTTGCTTTCTAAGGGTAGTAAATGAGGTCTGTGGAAAAGTGAACTTGTTTTATAGTTTAGCTTGCCTCTTACTAGATATACAGCATTTGGCAATACTTCATATTTAATAAGGTGAGATACTTGATGGCTGATTTGTACTCAGCTTCTCATGTGTCTTCAAGTACTTTACATATATGTTTGTGAATTCTTATGTTAAAATATCTATTTTATGTTCCTTCTAAAGAGTGTTAAGTATCTTGGACTTTAAAAGCCAGTCTTGTCTTAGAAGAAAGATAGAAGTTTCCTAACTTCTAGTGTGTCTGTGTGTGGTGTCTTTTTCGTTGGTTGTGTGGTGGTGTGGATTTTTTGTTTTCTTCTCTTTATTTTGTTTTTTATTTGGTCCTGTATCGTAGAGTACATTCAGCCTGTTTTACTGTTTTAATTTTGTAATGTTAAAACTGAGCAATTAAATTAAATGAATGTCCTTTACATACATGCAAAGTACTGTAGATACCTCGATAAAATAAACTATGCCCTGATATGATGGCTTCATATGAGCTTCATTTGGTGCAGATGTAGTCAATTTTATTTATATGTATAAAAAGCAAACAAACAAAAAAACAAAACCAGAAAAACCAAACCCTACCACCACCCAAACAAAAACCCAACCAACCAAAACCAAAAAAAAAACCAAGCACAAAATTAAAAACCAAACAAAACCTCCCTAAGCTCCAGAATGGCTTTTGTTAAATCATTCGAACAAAAAGAAGGAACAAGACCTGCTGGAGGAAATGCATAATAAAAAGAAGGAATCACAAGTTTCTGAATCATCTTGAGGCACCAAGAGGTTTTTAAAATCAAATTTATGCTTTCTAAATCTCACACAGCTTCAGTTTTCTCTCCTGTAGCAAATGCTTTCCAAGACAGGCCTTAGTATCTCAAGCACAGAGCTTTAAAATGTGGCTACAGGACTCCTGGTCTAAACCTGACGTATATAACCAGACAGGTGAAGCTCAGTCAAAGTAACTTTTATCTTCTGACAAAAGACTGTGTAGACATATTGTGGAAAATCAGAAGTTAAATGGCTGTTAAGAAGAGAGATGGAGGGAAGCTTAGGTTACTTACTTTGTTTGACTAAAGGTGCTGGGAAATTCCTCTCTCTTTGAAGAGGGGATGAGGAAAATGTGGTGGTAGCATCATGGTAGCTGGGACCAGCTGTTTGAGGCTCTTCTGTGTATTTTCATGTTTTATTGTTTATATTTTTTTTTCTACTTGTTGCTAAGGTTTACTACATAATTAGTTATTTCAGTTTTTAAATGAGATGGATGAAAATGGATGCATTTGAAATTACTAAAACTATTAATCAAATGTATGGGATCCCTGATAATATATTAACTACTTGTTTACAAAGCTGTCAAATCCCTTGTACTATTTTGTATGGGTTAGAAAGTGTTGTGTGTTGTTGTTGTAGTGTGTTTTTTTTGTTTTTTTTTTTTTTTTTTTAATGAATGGCATTTACAGAGTAAACCCTAACATCTTTTCCTTTCAAGGCAATATCAATCCTCATACCTTTTAATTTTTTTTCTTTCTTCTTGTGTGGTCTAATGTGGGATGAAAGCAAAAGCTTGAAAGCTTTTTTCCTTGGCAGTTGGCAGACCTCTTCTAATATCCTGGCTATAAAGAAGCATCTCTTCCCAGGCTGAGGCTTCTTTAAGCATTAAAGCTAAAAATTAAGGGTTCATTTTGTGTCATCTTTGAAGTGCTTCCTAAATGGCAATATCATCCAGGAGTCCCATGCTTAGCCAGCATTGATTGAAACATGAGAGGCTTCTAGATATGGGTTCTTAAGTCTGGTATTTGAGGCAGATGAATTGTCCTCATCTTTCAAAAACTATTCAAATCCATCCTCAAGAGGCAAGAAAGAAAATTTTAGTAATATTTGAAGCAACAGAATCTCAGTCTTGAACCTGAACAGAACCTGAACAGAATCTCAATCTTCAACCTGATCTCCTTTTATGATCAGGTAACTCACCTGGTGGATGAGGGGAAAGCTGTGGATGTGGTCTATCTGGACTTCAGCAAGGCCTTTGACACTGTCTCCCATAATATACTTCTGCAACAGCTGGTAGCCCATGGCTTGGACAAGTGTACTCTACGCTGGGTTAAGAACTGGCTGGAGGGCCGGGCCCAGAGAGTGCTGGTGAATGGGGCTGCATCTAGCTGGCGGCCAGTCACTAGTGGTGTTCCCCAGGGGTCGGTGTTGGGTCCAGTCCTATTTAACATCTTTATTGACGATTTAGATGAAGGGATTGAGACCATCATCAGCAAATTTGCTGATGACACCAAGTTGGGAGGGAGTGTCGACCTGCTGGAAGGCAGGAGGGCTCTGCAGAGGGATCTGGACAGACTGGAAAAATGGGCTGATTCCAATGGGATGAAGTTCAATAAGGCCAAGTGCCGGGTGCTGCACTTTGGTCACAACAACCCCCTGCAGCGCTACAGGCTGGGCGCAGAGTGGCTGGAGAGCAGTCAGACAGAAAGGGACCTGGGGGTACTAATTGACAGGAAGCTCAACATGAGCCATCAGTGTGCCCAGGTGGCCAGGAAGGCCAATGGTATCCTGTCCTGTATCAAAAATAGCGTGGTCAGCAGGACAAGGGAAGTGATCCTTCCCCTGTACTCTGCATTGGTGAGGCCACACCTGGAGTATTGTGTTCAGTTCTGGGCCCCTCAGTTCAGGAAAGACATTGAAGTGCTGGAACGAGTCCAGAGAAGAGCAACAAGACTGGTGAAGGGACTTGAGCATAAGACCTATGGGGAGAGGCTGAGGGAGCTGGGGTTGTTTAGTCTAGAGAAGAGGAGGCTTAGAGGTGACCTCATCACTCTCTATAACTACCTGAAGGGAAGTTATAGCCAGGTGGGGATTGGTCTCTTCTCCCAGGCAGTTAGCAATAGGACAAGGGGACATGGGCTTAAACTCTGCCAGGGGAAATTTAGGCTGGATATTAGAAAGAAATTCTTTACAGAGAGAGTGGTCAGGCATTGGAATGGCCTGCCCAGGGAGGTGGTGGACTCGCCGTCCCTGGAGGTTTTTAAACTGAGATTGGACATGGCACTTAGTGCCATGATCTAATAAACGGACTAGAGTTGGACCAAGGGTTGGACTCGATGATCTCTGAGGTCTTTTCCAACCCAGTCGATTGATTCTGTGATTCTGTGATTCTGTGATTCTGTGATTCTGTGATTCTGTGATTCTGTGATTCTGTGATTCTGTGATTCTGTGATTCTGTGATTCTGTGATTCTGTGATTCTGTGATTCTGTGATTCTGTGATTCTGTGATTCTGTGATTCTGTGATTCTGTGATTCTGTGATTCTGTGATTCTGTGATTCTGTGATTCTGTGATTCTGTGATTCTGTGATTCTGTCTGAGGTTCTAGCAGACAGTGTCAAACATCAGTCTAAAAGGCATGTAGTAGCAGCATGGTCTTCACTGCCTGATTACTTTTTCATCTATAATTAGTTAAGTTTTAGTAGAAACTAGTCAATGACTGCCACCAGCTTTATGAATCTTCCATGTAGTAAGCCTTAAATGCCTTTCCTCTGTGCCTATGAGGATATTTCTTACAAAGCAGCTGGAATACAGGAATAATGCATGTGGTACTGGGCTACTTACATTCTTTGCTTGAAAACTGAATAGGTAAAAGAGAGCTCTGTGATGAGGCCATCTTCAGGATGTAACCGTTTAAGTAAGAGAAAAGATAAGAAGACATTGTAGGTCATATTTATGTTTGTGTTTCACAAATGCAGGTGAGCCAATTAAAAAAAAAAAAAAAAAAAAAAAAAAAACAAAAAACCCAAACATTTCCTGTAAGTTTACAAGGATTTTAATGTAACTGCTGATCATGGAACATCAAAAGTGGAAAAGATGGATTAGAAGAATCCATGCTAGGAAATTTGCAAAGTGGAGGAGGTGTTTGACTCAGTGGGCATGTAAGAAGAGATAATTCTTGGAAATAACTGAAACTGAGCAATCTCTAATACTTTCATCCCCTGTGACTTTTGTATTGATGATGATGTGCACGATTTTCTTATTTCTTAAGCACTCCTGGTATTAACTAGTAAAGCTTGTCACCTTTTAAAGTCTTGGTTATTTTAATGACTGCTTGATTTAAAATTAGTTTTCCCGTAATACCTGAAGAGTACCTGGCTGCACTATTTTGACAAGTTTGTTATTTGTTGTGATGGTAAGTTTGGTATTATTACAAAAACCCCAACAGTATTCTGCCAACTCTTCAGCTGAGTCACCAGCTTTCTGAAATAGCAGTGGTGATGGCAGTAACCCCTTGAATATTAAGTAAAAGAGAAGATCAAGTTGAGTTTTGCTATCTCATAGGTGTCCACAACAGTTGTTATAACAAGCCCTCTTGCTTTTTGTTTGAGTGAGCTTGCATGCATATCAGTTTTTAAACTGCCAGGAAAAGCTGGAATGTAGTGATTAGTAAAAGCTAAAAATATATTAGGAACCAAGTTATCTGTACTCCTTAAAATTTTCTTCAGTGCTTATGGCAAACTTAAAATAACAATTCTTTTTGTTTTTCAGCACTTATTTCAGGTTGGGTTAGACTAATATTTAGGTTATGTATTATAATTTTGGCATAATATGCTAGCAGTGCATATTTCAGTTCTTACAACTATTTCCACTGATGGTTGCAATCAGCCTCTGAACGTTTTAGAATTATTTAGATAATGTTGTTGAGCAGAGGTGATGTATAGGGAAGGCTTTATAGAGATTATTCTGTCATGAGTTGTAAATTCGCTGCATGTGAGACCTTTTGCAGAACAGAGCTCTTCACATTCTACTGTGGAATACAGGATTAGTAAAGTGATACTGTTGATATCTCAAGTGGAATAAAATGTGATTTTGGTGAGTTGACTTTGACTGGTCACCAGGTGCTCAGCAGGCTACCCTATTACTCTTCCTCCATCAAAAGAACAGGGGGAAAAACATGACAGAAAACTCTTGGGTTGAGATAAGGACAGGGAGATCACTCATCAATTATTGTCATGGGCAAAGCTGACTCTACTTGGAGACATGAATTTATTTCCGATTAAATGGATTAGGATAATGAGGAATAGGAATAAATCTGTAAAGCAGCTTCTCCCCACCCCTCCCTTCTTTCCAGGCTCAGTTTCTCTCCCAACTTCTCTACCTCCTTAGCATGAGCGGTGCAGGGGGATGGGGGTTGTGGTCAGTTCATAATGCTTTGTCTCTGCTGCTCCTTCCTTCTCACACTCTTCCTGTGCTCCGGCCTGGGGTCCCACCCGTGGGTTATGGTTCTCTATGAACTGTTCCAGTGTGTGCCCCTTCTATGGTCTGCAGCCCTTCAGGAACAGACTGCTCCAGTGTGGGTCCCCCATGGAGTCACAGGTCCTGAAAGAAAATCTGCTCCAGCCTGGGCTCCTCTCCATAGGGCTACAGCTCCTGCCAGGAGCCTGCTCTAGTGTGGGCTTTCCATGGGCTGTAGTTTTCTTCAGGACATAACTACCTGCTCTGGTGTGGAGTCCTCCCCAGGCTGCAAGTGAACCTCCATGGGCTGAAGGGGCACAGCCGACCTCACCGTGGTCTGTGCCATGGACTGCAGGGGAATCTCTGGTCTAGTGCCTGGAGCAACTCTTGCCCACCTTCACCCCCCTTGGTGTCTGCAGAGTTGTTTCTGTCACATGTTCTCACTCTTCTCTCCTGGCTGCTGTTATGCAGCAGTTTTTACTCCTCCTTAAAGATGTTATCACAGAGGTGCTACCATTGTCACCGAGTGGCTCAGCTTTGGCCAGAGGCAGGTCCGTCCTGGAGTTGTCTGGAGCTGGCTTAGTCTGACCTGGGGGCAGCTTCTGGTGTCTTCTTATAGAAGTCACCCCTGCAGCCCATTCTACTACCTTGCAATGTAAACCCAGTACAGTTTGAAACAACTTATTGCTAATGATACTTACGGTTTCATATTTTGCTTTTCAGAGGGCAGATGATTTCAGGTGAAGACTGTGAATTTATTCAAAGATTTGAACAGAAAAGAAATCCAGAAGAAAAACAGGAGTTGTTGCAAACAGAAGGCAATCAAGTAACTTTCCTTTCTTTTAGTAATATATCTTTTGGGGAGGAGGGTGGAAATTTTCATGCCAACTCTATTTTATTGTATACAGTTAATGTGTTATAGGAGAAGCATAAAACTTGCTATTGTGATTTTTTTTTTCATAGATTTAGGTTGAACATTAAATATCATCTGACTTTGACTATTGTGGGACAAGCTAGCTTAAGTCTTTCCTCATCCCAGTTTACTTAGTCATGCACACTTGTACTTGAGTCACTTTTTTTTTTTGAGTTTTTTTTCCTTATAGTTTATTGATGAGAGCTACTATTACTGAGATTTCTGCTTAGCCAGCTGAACAATTACAATGTAGTTCCAGCAACAGAGTCTAGTGATTGCTAAGGGGGATTCAGTTAAACACGTATGTCTTTGTCATTTTGGGCATTGTGAGATATGAGATATCTGCATTGGACAGAGCTGATGTAAGATTGATAGGTGACCCTTGCCATTTGGCTCATGGAGTCCAAGCAGGCTGCCCAAAGACACTTTATTGATGTTTGAAGTTAATAGAATCTCAGCCTTGAAGCCTGAGGTTCTTGCAGACAATGTCAGATGTCAAGAGGACTGGGGGAGGTGGGGAGAAGGCAAAGAGTAGGAGATGTACTCAAGGCACAAAATTTTCCAGTCTTATTTTTCTAGTTTAATTTGAGGCTGTTCTATGGTGTGTTTTCCCCTCCCCAGCCCCCAAATTGTATTGGGAGTGCTAAGTAATGGACAATAATTTGCACAGTGACAAAAGCATATATGGTGAGCATTATATGCCACTATATAATTATGCTGTAGCAGTTCAGAGTTCCATTTTCCTTTCAGTTTTAGTTGAATGTGGTGCAGGGCAAGGAGAAAGTGTAAAAAAATAGTGTTGTGACTGTTTCAGCCTATTATATCTGTTGCTGAAATTGTAGAGTTGTTCAGGAGTCGGAAAAGAGCTCAAATATGAATATAGATTTGTCTACAAGGTATAGAAAGTGAAGAGGTCTTCTCTCCCTCCTATTCAAGTTGCTGAAACTTTCTTGTACCATGTCTGAGTTTGTTGCTGTTTTATCAATTTACTTGGTTCTTCTCCTTACTGCCATTTTTCTAATCGGTCTTTCAACAAAGCACCTTGGCTTTCACTAGTGAGTACTTGTTTTTTCATTTGAAAGCCATAAAGCAATTTGTAAAGGGTAATGATCAATGTGATAGAAAATTTTCTTTGTAATATAATGTCAAATGTATTCATCTCCTATTCCAATTGAACAAGATGTTGGGATGCTCAATGCTTATGTAAGACTTAACTGTGAATTAATGAGGTCCTGTTTTATATTATCAAAAGGAATGAAGACAATTGCTAATATTAATTTTAATGTCTCTTTTATTTTTCTAGTGTGCTAAAACATTTATAAACTTGATGACTCATATCTCCAAGGAACAGACAGTTCAGTACATTCTGACTATGGTTGATGATATGCTGCAAGTAGGTCAATAACCTGTCCTATTTTTAAGTCTTTAAATGCATGCTTGAGTGTTTCCTTAGCCTAATTCAGGTCTCTTCAGTACTTGTCATACTGTATTAAAAATATTCTTTGAAATTTTCATATTTTAGGTCTGACATTTAATTCCTGAAGATAAAGTTGTATGGGTAATTTAGTCTTGTATATATACAAGACATATAGATGCTCTCTCTATACATATTTTGTATATATATGCTCATATTCTGGAACTAAAACATAACTGTGTGCTTTTCTGTCAGCTCTTAATCTCATTTGATGCAAAACTTGGATGTTAAGGAATGATTTGTGACCTCAGCTCTTTCCTGTTGTGTAGATAGGATATGACTCCTAACTTGAAATTGTTGAAGCTTTTCATATGAAGGTGTTAATTTGACCACCTTCAGCAAGGTGTTGTGTCTGAAGCTTTGGGTTTGCAACATAAGTTAGACTGTTTGGGACAAGATGTTCTGAAATTTGGCATAGTTTAATTATAAAACAGGAGCTTTTGATTCAATGAAATATATATATTAGCTCATGATACAGTGACTTATAAGAGTAGGCTTATAAGAGTAGTCTGCTGTGCTGACTGGGACAAGTGAAGAGGAGATTTTAGCCTATCAGATAATCCTGTTTTTGCATTTCTTCACTCTCTAGTAGTTTAAGAGAAAGTGGTTGGAGTGATGGCATAACAAGATGGGTTGAGTTGTGTGAAGTTTTCTCCTGGTATTCACACAGAATATCTGGCTGTTTTACAGTTTCTCTTCTGCTAGTTTATATTATATTTAATAGAAGGTTACAGTGAAATGTGTCTAGTGATAATTTAATGGTTTACAGCATTACCCTAGGAGGTAAGTTTTAATTCCAGCTCTAAATATTCTATATTGTCAATAGGCAAATAGAAAAGTGTGGACCTGCTCACAGTACATACAAAATGGGGATTATGGTGTTCTTTCAGGTGCCTGTCTGCACATCAGTGCCCTGATGGCTAGAATAATAGCTCGTGCTGGTGGCCACAGATTATTCACACCCATCTGCAGCTTTGTCACTCTAACCCTCTTCCTCTTTTGTTTAGATTTACTTTTTCTCAAGTGTGATGCAAACATCAAGAAGCAGAGAGGACAAAAGGGAGCTTCAGTGTCATTCCTTGATTAGGACACAGAGTTGGGAGTACCTTGTTTTGGCTTATGCATTTGATGGCAAACTTTGTCTTAGAGTATGAGAACTCTGTTTATCATGGCTACTTTCATGAGGAATTGGTCTCATTTTATGTGTGAGGCATATCATTGACCACAGGAGTAATCATTTCACTTGACCTTCTTTGGAACTTTTTGTGAATGTTAGTGGGTCTTGTTTTGCTTATGTGTTTTGATATTAGCATGTAGCCTATAGCTAAGATACGCAGTAGCTGATATGATCTCCTGTGCTGTTTAATTAATACCTCACAGTTAAAGGCTTTCACTGGCCCACTCTCAGTCCAACTGCATTACTTCTAGATGGTCAGAGGAAGTACTTTTGAGTAATCTCTTATTTGCCATATGATTCTGTCGTGTGTCGAGATGAACGTGTTTTCTTGACTTTATGGTAATATGCTGACATTTCTGTGTACAGGGCCTTACCTTGCCACAGAAGTGGCATGTGTGGAATTCCTTTTGTTAACACAGCTTTAAATTTTCCAGGCTTTATAGTGATACAGGAGAACAGAGTTGGTGTGCAGTGTATATTTGCTTTTGTTTGAAACTGGATGCTGTTTTCAGTTGAGAAGCTCTGCTTCAGTGTTTGAAAAGCTGCGCTGGCTTTTGCAATGCTCTGTGTGATTTCATTATTGAGGGACATCTTGCTGCAGGCATAGTGGGCTTGTGTGCAACCATCTACATGGCATCATCCCAGGTCTTCCTAAACCTCCATGTCTCCACTAGGCAAGACTGAAGCAAGACTTCTGTTTTCTTTTGGTCGTGCTCAGATGGTAGAACATACTGTCAGTGATGCCAAGGTGGAAGATTCTTGTCAGAAAGCAGCATATTGGCCACGAACTCTGTGACTTAGTTTAGTGCAGGGTCTCTGCAGGCTGCATGGACAGAAGAATCCACAACAGTGGTTATGAAGTCTGTCTTTGCCCAAGTAGTCTAAATTCAGTACGTGCAAAGATTTTAAAGTGAGAAATTTTTCAAGGATGTGACCTGTCGTGATGCCACTGACTCTTTCAGTAAAATTGTTTTGAGCAAGGATGTTCACTGCAGTTTCATGAGACAAACAAGTAATATTTGAAAGCTGCTTTTGATAGCTGAAACTTCTAGAAGCTATTGTAGGTAACAGTATCCAGCTGTTGTCTCTGTGTTGATAATGACTGTGGTTCTTCTATTGTTTTTCTATGTTTTTCTTGTGAGGTTGTAAAAATCATATTGACTGTTTTGAGCACACCAAAAGCCTACCTGGGTGTCTAGGATTGTTCCAGCAGTTCTGCTTACAGATTTGATCATCATTCTAAGAAAGATTTCTTTTAGAGGCTGGCAGAAGTAAAATTATTGTGGTGATTGCCTTACAAGAATATCACCATTCTGTTTATTTCTAAGATGGACAGTATTAGCATATTGGAGTCCCTGAGGAAACATAAGATGGAGAGTATTAGCATACTGGAGTCCCTGAGGAAACATTTCTTATTCTATTCATATGATAAATACTTGGAACAATTTCTCTGGATTAGTGACCGTGTCACACTGCACAGTCTGCTGCTTCTGAAATTTTTAAGAACCTGCACTGTAGTTGGTGCAGGTAGCAACACCACCCAAGTGAGCTTCATTATGCATCTTCAGAAGTGACAGATGCTAAATTATTCAACTGCTGATGTGAGAGCTTCAGGATTTCCATTTTATCGGTGCAGTCAGTATCTGCCTAGGAAGGTGTAGCACTACGTATTTCAGGGCCATAGGTATTTCTTCACTCCTTCTTTCTTGTCTTTACCCTGCATCTTAACAGCAGACTAGACAAGCCTTCTGATTGACAGCAAGTTGAATTTATTTCAATTTTTATGCTTCTGGACTTGTCTGTCTCCTCCTTTGGTTATAAACGGAACTCATTGATCTAGTTATTTTTGATCTTTTTAGCCTGGACTCTGTGTAGTACAAGTGTAGATGCTGACAGTGATTTATGCCATTTTTCATCAAGCTATCTCTCTGAGTGGAGGCCCTCCACCAAGGTGCTGTGTTCCTGAGATCCTACTTTTTTTTTTTTAAATTTCATAGTTTGAACAACAAATTATGGGAGGGTTTTTGAGTGCTTCTTATACGTACCGCATAGAACATTAATCACTGTGAGATGATTTAGGAATGGAGAGAAAAGACTAGCTTGTGTCTCCGAAATTTCACTTATAGCACATGCAGCCAAGCTGAACAATAGACTTTTGTGTGGAAGTAGCAATATGTGGAAAGCTTTGTATGGACTTTATTGAAGCATAACTGATTGGATGAAGACTAGTGTTCCTCTGGAAAATGACAGTATTTAGCTTGTGTCTGATATCTCTCATTCTGCTTGTATCAAAAAGATACATCCACTTTTACTCAAGCAGGTATTGGAGTACTGAGGTATAACTGGGGTTTCAAAGTTTATTTCACCCCACTCTAACTCTCTAACCTCAATGCTGAAGTGCTCATATGAATTGTATCCACAAGTAGCTTTCAAACTGAGAAGTTCCCATGGGCTGTTACAAGCCAGGACACACTCTGTATAACAACATGATGAGGAGCAAATATCTGCTTTATGTTGAATGCTTTTATAAGTTTCTCATCTTTTCCCTTCTCCCAATTTTTACAGGAAAATCATCAGCGTGTTTGTATCTTCTTCGATTATGCAAAGCGTGGTAAAAACACTGCATGGTCCTATTTTCTGCCAATGTTGAATCGACAAGATCTTTTCACTGTGCATATGGTAAGTTTTAAATGAAACTGTCTCTGAAAATGGTAGAGAAAAATTCTGCTTTTATTTTCCTTTAGGAGATTTTGGAGTTTGAAGGCTAACTACTGCTTAGATTGGAAAGTTTTCTTGCAGTCTAGATGAGTCATTCTTAACGCAGGCTTCACTTGACCACATTTTAGAAAGAAAAATTACATTGTTTATTGACATATATTTTTTTTTTCCTGGGAGATAAAAACAGGTTTTAAAGGCTCAGAAAAGCCAAGATTCTAGAATTAATTAGGGACAGTAAGACATAACTAGAAAAATAACTTTTGTCACAACTGCCAGTCAAAGCTTCTCATGTGGTACAATATTAGAATTTGAGTTCTCATCCTGTGAAAGGGAAATATATTTGAAAATTACTCTCATATGCTCAAATTACTATATTGCCACTTGAAATCTGCTTAAAATGGTTTGTAAGCATACTGGAGAAGAAATAATGTCTGCTGTTTGGTGGGTTGACCCTGGCTGACAGGAAAGCTCCCACCCAGTTGCTTATGTCATCTCCCACAGTGGGACTGAGTGGAGAATCAGGAGGGCAGAAGCAAGAAAACTGATGAGTCTCTCATTCAGGGCCAGGGAGCAGTTTTAGTCAGGAGCACAGTAAGCTGTAGATCTAACATCTCATGTTTTAAAACAAGGGATTTTGTAGCGTCACTTGGCTGATTTTGGAAGTGGATTTGATGCATTTCAGTGTAGAGATCATTGTTGCAGGCTCTCACTTGTAATCCCTCTAGAAATCAGTGGTGGTGGTGGTGCTGCACGTCTGAATGCAGCGAAGGTGCCTGGAATAGTCTCCTCACTGCATCATGGAGCTGTATGTGGGCAAATGAACCTCTGCTTCAGTAGTTTCTTGGTTAGACTGCCTCCTCATATATAAGCTGACTCAAATGTTTCCGCAAATAAGTGGTGGGCTGCAATGTAGAGTAATTTCAAACATAATTTGGAAAGGCTGACGTAGAAATATACTCTGGCTATGTGTATTCTTGTGCCATAGGCATAATGGAAACTTTTCCCTAACCACATTTTCATGCCTCAGCTTGATTCTTAAATTCTACCTTCACTTTTGGTTTTCTGCTCTTCTTTTTTTGGGCTTGAAACTTCTGTCTTCTTGAACATTACTTGTCTCAGTTTAAGTACAAAAAAAACTTACATGCTTTGCCATCATTTGGCATATGCCATAGTTGCTGAAGGTAAGCCTGCTCATGTATGTGTTAGGTCATCAAGTATTTTGGTGGTGATGGATTTCAGACTGTAATGGTGTCCTACAGCAGTAGCCCATTGACAACTCACCCTCCAGCCCTTCTGAGTTCTTCAGTGATCCCTTGTGAACTTCATCAGCTTTACCTGATAATGTTGTAAAAATACACCAGTTGCTAGGAAGTAGAAGCAACAGAAAGCTGAAGAATCAAAGTTTCTCGACAAGAGTCTTCTACCTAGAAAACAGGTAGATTTCGGTAGGAGGTCATCTTTTACCTAAGCTTGTTTTCAAGAGCTTGTAGGATTTTTCACTGAATCCGGAAATTACTGCCTTTGAAAAATCTGTTTATTGCATTTTCTTTCAGGCAGCAAGAATTATTGCCAAACTGGCTGCTTGGGGGAGGGAACTTATGGAAGGCAGTGACTTGAATTACTATTTCAACTGGATTAAAACTCAGCTCAGTTCACAGGTAAAAAGCTACTTCTGTTTAAACATTAGTGACTTTGGAAACTTTTAAAAAGCATATGAATACATAAAGTGCAAAAAAGAGGTATTTTTTTATTCTCTTTTTAAAACAAAATTTTACTTGGTCATTTTTAAAGCTAAATCTCCTTTATTCACAGAATCACATCGTTTTTAGCTTTATATTTTATATATTCTGTTGTAGTCCTTAAAATGTAAATTAAAAATTAAAAATAATAAAAAAAGGCTTTTTACCTTTTCTGTTGGCTAACACTGACTTTTTTTTTTTTTTTTTTTTCTTCTGGACACTGAGCCAGGCATGGTGGTGGAGTTGCTCTTACGTGAGAGAGCAACTACAATGTATCAAGTATTGTCCAGGCACAGATGAGGAGCGAGTTGAGAGTCTATGGGTGAGAATTCAGGGGTAGGCTGGCAGGGGTGATACTGCTGTGGGTGTCTATTACAGGCCACTAGATCAGAGTGAGGAAGTCGATGAAACCTTCTACAGACAGCTGAGAGCAGCCTCACAGTCACAGGCCCTGGTTGTTGTGGGGAATTTTAACTTCCCTGATGTTTGCTGGAAGGACTACTCAGCCAGCCAGCCACAGTCTAGGAGCTTCCTCCAGTGCCTTGACGATAACTTTCTGATGCAAATGGTGGAGGAGCTGACGAGGAGAGGTGCACTGCTGGACCTCATCCTCACTAACAAGGAGGGTCTGGTTGAAGCAGTAAAGGTTGAGGGCTGCCTTGGTTGCAGCGACCATGAAATGGTGGAGTTCAGGATCTCATGTGGCAGGAACAGAATAGCAAGCAGAATTGTATCCCTGGACTTCAGCAGGGCAAACTTTGGCCTTTTCAGACTATTGCTAGGGGAAGTCCCATGGGCAAGGTTGCTTGAAGGTAAAGGGGCCCAAGATAGTTGGTTAGTGTTCAGGGACTGCTTCTACCAAGCTCAAGATCAGAGCATCCCCGACACGTAGGAAGTCAAGGAAGGGAGCCAGGAGACCTGCGTGGTTAAACAGGAAACTGCTGGGTAAGCTCCAGTGGAAGAAGAGAGTTTATAGATCATGGAAGGAGGGGCTGGCCACTTGGGAAGAATATAAGGCTGTTGTCAGAGGGTGTAGGGAGGCAACTAGGAAAGCTAAGGCCTCCTTAGAATTAAACCTGGCGAGAGGGGTCAAGGACAACAGAAAGAGCTTTTTCAAATATGTGGCAGATAAAATTAACACCAGAGGCAATGTAGGCCCACTGATGAACGAGGTGGGTGCCCTTGTGGCAGAGTTACTGAACACCTTCTTTGTCTCCATCTACTCTGCTGGAGGCTGTCCTGAGGGGCCCTGTACCCCTGAGGCCACAGAGGAAGTCAGGACAATGGAGGAGTCTGCCTTGGTTGATGAGGACTGGGGTAGGGAGCAGTTAGGCAGTCTGGACATCCATAAATCCATGGGTCTGGATGGGATGCACCCATGGGTGCTGAGGGAGCTGGCTGAGGTCATTGCTAGACCATTCTCCATCATCTTTGCCAAGTCTTGGGAAATGGGAGAGGTGTCTGAGGATTGGAGGAAAGCAAATGTCACTCCAGTCTTCAAAAAGGGCAAGAAGGAGGACCCAGGTAACTGTAGATCGGTCAGCCTCACCTCCATCCTTGGGAAACTGATGGAACAACTTATCCTTGGTACCATCTCAAGGCATATCAAGGATAAGAGGGTCATTAAGGGCAGTCAGCATGACTTAACGAAGGGGAAGTTGTGCTTGACCAGCTTCATAGACTTTTATGAGAACATAATGAGGCGGATAGGTGATGGCAGGGTGGTGGATGTGGTCTACCTTGACTTCAGTAAAGCATTTGACACAGTCTCCCACATCATCCTTACAGCTAAACTGAGGGAGTGTGGTCTGGATGATCAGGTAGTGAGGTGGACTATGAACTGGTTGAAGGAAAGAAGCCAGAGAGTTGTGGTCAATGGGGAGTCTAGTTGGAGGCCAGTATCTAGTGGAGTGCCTCAAGGGTCAGTACTGGGACCAGAATTATTCAATATATTCATCAATGGTTTGGATGAGGGAATAGAGTGTACTACCAGCAAGTTTGCTGATGACACTAAGCTGGGAGGAGTGGCTGATACGCCAGAAGGCTGTGCTGCCATCCAGCGAGACCTGGACAGGCTGGAGAGTTGGGCGGGGAAAAATTTAATGAAATATAACAAGGGCAAGTGTAGAGTCTTGCATCTGGGTAGGAACAACCCCAGGGTCCACTATAGTTTGGGGAATGACCTATTAGAGAGCAGCGTAGGGGAAAGGGACCTGGGGGTCTTGGTGGACGGCAGGATGACCATGAGCCAGCACTGTGTCCTTGTAGCCAAGAAGGCCAATGGCATCCTGGGATGTATTAGAAGGGGGGTGGTTAGTAGGTCGAGAGAGGTTCTCCTTCCCGTCTACTCTGCCCTGATGAGACCACATCTGGAATATTGTGTCCACTTCTGGGCCCCTCTGTTCAAGAAGGACAGGGAACTGCTGGAGAGAGCCCTGCACAGGGCAACAAAGATGATTAGGGGATCTCCCTTATGAGGAAAGGCTGAGGGAGCTGGGTCTCTTTAGCTTGGAGAAGAAGAGACTGAGGGGTGACTTTATTAATGTTTATAAATATATAAAGGGTGAGGGTCAGGAGGATGGAGCCAGGCTCTTCTTGGTGACAACCAACAGTAGGACAAGGGGTAATGGGATCAAACTGGAACACAAGAGGTTCCACTTAAATTTAAGAAGAAACTTCTTCACAGTGAGGGTAACAGAACACTGGAACAGGCTGCCCAGGGGGGTTGTGGAGTCTCCTTTTCTGGAGACATTCAAAACCCACCTGGACACATCCCTGTGTAGCCTCATCTAAGTGTTCCTGCTCCGGCAGGGGGATTGGACTAGAGGATCTTTTGAGGTCCCTTCCAGTCCCTAATGTTCTGTGATTCTGTGAAAACATGAAGAGTTTTTGTCTCCCTATTTTGTTTCTCAGAACTCTTTGCTGGAAAGAAAAATCACATGGCAGCAGGCAGTGAATATCAAAGTCTTTTTCCAGTTTACTGTAGTACAAACTCTTATTTTTAGTCAGCTTCTTGAAACTAAGTAAATCTTGATGTATTTGGACAGTATTTTTATGGCATTAGCTCAATATAAATGGGTTACTGCTGGCTTGACCATCAAAGATGAATTGTTCTCCTTTTTATTAATTTTTGGAGATTTTCCCTTCAATCTTTATCAAAACCCAGTGATTTGTCATTCTCTAAGGTAGTGTTGTAGCAGAAGTGGATTCTGGAGAGCAGAGAAGCATTCAGTAGTTTTAGTAACGGTATATTTTTCATAGTTTTCCAAACTGGGTTTGTTAAAAAAAGAGATTTGTTTTTCCTCTCAAAGAAGTGTCTTAAAATTGGAATTGCCTTCAGAAAGATTCAAGAGAATGGTTTTCCTATTCTAAGATGCAGATGGATAAAAGTATTGAGTAAAATCGCACTTAAAAATATGAATAGTAATAAAAAACTAAGTCTTGATATACCAGAATCAGCTCCAAGCATATTCTTCTAGACATCATGGTGTGTGTGGGGAAATAAATATGGTTCATTATTATGATATATTGAGCAGAAAAAGTATTGAATAGATCCTTAATATTTTCTTTTTCTGACTAGAGAGGTTGGCAAATTGAAAGAAATGGGCTAACAACTGCTCTGTAAGGTTGAAGACCAGCTCTGATTTTAAACTTTTAATTTTTTGCTAGAAACTACGTGGTACAGGGACTTCTGTGGAAACAGGAGCAGTCTCCACAAGTGATGTGAGTATATCTTTGAAATCTGTCAATTTTCTATTTTGGGCAGGTGATATGTGTTCCTTCGATTAAGACGCAGACCTGTTCTGGTGTCAGTAACAGAAAGTTCTCAGAATGAGAGCTGTACGACAACAGAGTGCCAGGTGATGGCACCAAGAAACAAAAGTATTTTTAAAACACTGATTTCACAGAAAATGCTGGCAGTGGAAGCATGTATTTTACACGTTGGTTTTGGTTGTGAAAACTGTAGATGTAGCTAGCGTTCTACTTGTTAACACACTTAAAAAAATACAAGCAATTAATATTCGAACAATATGATCTGTTTAGCACTGAACTGTCTGACTTGTAGAAGAAACCTGAGAATCAGAAGCTTTTGGCTCTTGTTATGTGCACAACTTAGGGCACATCAGATATATAAAGCAAATATTACCCCTCAACCTCTGTAGCATGAAATTACAAGAGTGCTTTCAAAGCTGTAAGCTTTTAATATTTGAATAGCTTGAATTCAGGGCAAAATAGATTATTGGATTGTCCTTTTTACATCAGTGTTTATTTATATCTTATTTCATGTAGCTATAGTGGCTGTTGAGCTTGGAGACGAACTGGGGCAGTATAACAAATGCAAGTTATCATAACTGGATTTTCTGTTTTGTTGTGGCACAATGAGGCAGTTTATTGTAGAGCTTGAATGTAAAGTAGCATTCAGTTTGGTCTTTTGTTGTTTTTGTGACCTCAAAGTGTTCATAGTTTTTCAGAAGACTTAAATAGGAATCTAGAGTTTTTCTTCCAAATGTAGTTCTTGCTTTAATGCATTAGCTTCCTGTAGAGAAAAGCCTCCTAAGTTATCACCTGACTGGGGTTCAAAATAGAAAAGATAAGACTGTAATGCATGACCATGGACAGGCAATAAAATTATGGCCTAAGTGTAGGAGTTGATGTATTTCAGTATTTCATGTTCGGTTCTGTGTGCCATACTGTTTCTGTTAGGCTGGCAGCCCTTGGGCATATAACCTTAAAAAAAATAGTTCTACAGCATGCAACACTGCTTGTCATGGAGCTGTGAGATCTTCTAACTTGCTTAGAAATCTGTATTTATTGTACTGTAGCACTGTATGGATCCACCCTAGCACTGCAGGGTCCCAAAGCAGCAGATCTTATAGTGCAAATATGTTCTAGGGTGATTACATTGGTAAGTGTTTTCTTGACTTTGTTACTGTTCTGATTTCAGATCTAGCTTGTGCGAGATTTCCAAGCAGGTCCTGATTAATTTATTTCAGGGTAAATTAGAGATACAGTTGTAAAATTTTACACAGGCAATTAGGACTGGGATCTGTTATGAAATTTCAATTATAATAGTGTTGTAAGAATGCTTTTATGACAGGCTCTTTAAAAACTCCAAGTTCAGTAGTACACAGGTGGTGACGCAGATGAATTAATACATTATTTGGGGTGAGGGGGCTGTCTGTTTATAGCTGTTCTATTTGCATTGTGTTTGAGAGTGAATACCTACCCAGGGAACTGAAAGTTCTGTACAATGATTTGGGCCTAGATGTTAGACTCAGTCTTTACATAAAGGTGTTAATCTCTGATGAGAAATGCAGAATGAATTAATCTTTAAGTTTTGTTGATTGTCTCCTTTTTTTCCCTTCATATGGATTGCCTAACTTCTTTCCTCCATTAAGTGTTTGAATAGCTTGCCCATGTATTGTGTAAGTGATCTATCATGAGACTTTCAAGACACTTAGGTTTATAGGAAAAACAAAACAACAAAATTTTATCAGCAGCATATCTGAGTATTAGTGAAGATAATGCCAGAAGCTGAGCAAGAAGAGAGAAAAAAAAATGCATTTTCTGTTGTACCTTGGGATCTTTCTATTGCTGTAGGTAGAGGGACAGTGGGTTGATCCAAACCTGGTTTTGAACTGCAGCCCATCTTATTTGTTACTGCACAGTAAATACATGCTTCTATAGAAGAAAAGCTGTTTAATTATTCTGTATTTGTGACTGTTCATATAGGAGTCTGAATGAAAACAGAAGTCAGTGTTGCATCTCTCAGCCCTTTACTGATGGGAAAGATTTAGTCACTATATTCTGTTCTTAGCACAATATACTGTGCTGGCCTTTTAATGAAAAGAAAATTAAAATGCCAAGTTAAACTTGGAGGATGATTTTACATACTTGTTTTTAGATTTTTTTTGTATAAATATACATCTCATTATGATAAGCATGGTATTTACTGTGTGGCACATGCATAGGAAAATATACAATTGTAATCATACCACTGCTTTTTTGAGTTGGAGAATGGAAGTGGGAAGAACCTGAGCTCAAGATGCTTTTTTCTACAATGACCTCTAGCAAACTTCTTCAAGTTTGGTAATCAGTTTGCTGATTTATTTCCCCAATTTTGGAATGGAATAGCAATTGACTCTGTGGATGAAAGGGCTCTGGCAGTATAATCAAAGAGAAGACAGCCTTCATTCATAGATGCTGAAAGAAGGCATGTTCAAATGGGCTATAAAAATCTGTTCTGGTAATTTAAAATGGTATCACTTGCATAACACTTCTTTCCTATTCAAAACTATTTTCCATTTATATTTTGCCTCCCACACTTTCATTTCAGATTTTTTTTTTTAATAGTGGGATGTGAAACATTATAAGAGTAAGCCTGTTTAACTCAGGAGTGTTGCTGAAGAAATGCGTGTTGAAATATGCCAGTAAATTCTAGTTTGGAAAACTGAACTTCAGCACTTAGTACCTAACTCTTCTTGTAAGAAGTCATGTGTTGTTCTTTTCAACAGAGTTCGCAGTATGTACAGTGTGTTGCTGGATGTCTGCAGCTGATGCTCAGGGTCAATGAATATCGCTTTGCATGGGTAGAAGCAGATGGAGTAAATTGGTGAGCATTTATTTCAATTTATATGGATACACTTGCACTTACAGTAGCACATTCCCCAGTGACCTCTTTTCAAATAGAGCTCTCTTGCAAAAGACAGCTGCTCTTTTAGAGTGACAAACCTATGTGTTTTCCGACAGTAATACAGTCAAACAGATAAACATTCAGATGTAGGTACCAATGTTGATGCTTTAATGCTACTTTACTCTTCACGAAGAACAGCTTAAATAAATATCTGAAGTGGAATACAGCCATTTGTAGTTAGTTGGAGATTCTCTGCTTTTTATTTAAAAGAACAAGGACTAACAAAATGAGTTTGTGCTAATGATCCTCGTATTTTGGTTTGAAGTTGTTCAGTCTAAAAATATTAGTGAAAGGAGAAATGTTCTAGAGCTAAGCTGATTTTTTTTTTTCTTTTCCACGTATGGCTTCAGGTAGGTCTCTCTTCTGTCCAGATTCTCTTCATAAATAGCTCTGGATGAGGCTACAATGTTGTCACTCATCTTATTTAAAAAATTCCTGTTTGTAAGTAACGTTTCTGCTCAGTGTGTCTCTATTGGGGATGGTAGCTATACAATTTGCACTTCAAGGCAAAATACCCCTGTACCCTGAAATGGAGAAAAATCAAAGTTGCCAGTGAAGTGAAAATTCAAAATATGTTTATGTGCGTCAAGATGACACTATTGAAACGATCTGTTTCACCAAGGAAACTGTTTAATAAACTATTCAAGCATTACAATAAGCCCATGTTTCAAGAAGTTTTATTTTTGTCTTAATTTTGATAACAGGGATCTTGAAGGTAGTTTGGTGGTAGGGTGTGTGTTGTGATTATTTTGTTTGTATGTTTTTTAAATTGGGTTAGCGTTTTGGATGGACTTGTAAATTGTTTATTATATTTTCACAACTTCAGCTGAACAAAGCTTCTGCATGATTTCTTCTTGGAGATATTATCTTCTTGTGATATTATTTCTTCTCTAGCAGTGCTTTGTATATCTTTTTGAGAACTCATTAAATAATGATTATTTCAGCTCATTTTGGACACTCCTATGGAGAGATACAATAAGAAACAAGGTCAATTTGTGTAGAATTTGTTCTGTCTGTTTACTCCTTTCTTTCTTAACTCTGAAGGAGGAGCTGTGTGTTTCTCTGTTTCTCCTAGAATGACAAATAATGCTGTAAACATGCCAGAGTCTATGAACCCGAAGATTGGTACTGTACCACATCAGTTCACACGGGAAATGTTTCTTCATAGCTGTACAGCTAAGGAGGAAATAACTATGCCTTTAAAAGATGGCTTTCTGTTTATACAATGATAAATACTGGTGCAGGATACTGGGAAGTGTGTGTTGTGTACTCATGCTCAGCAGCTCTTTCCAATAAGTTCCTGTTAACCATTTATTTTAATGTTTTGGGGTGGAGCAGTACAATCCATGCATTCATTATTTAAAAATCAAATGTATGCTATCTTAATTTTTCAGTATCATGGGGGTCTTGAGCAACAAATGTGGCTTCCAGCTCCAGTATCAGATGATTTTCTGTGTGTGGCTGCTGGCATTTAGCCCTCAAATGTGTGAATATCTCCGTCGGTATAATATTGTTCCAGTGCTGTCGGATATTCTTCAGGAATCTGTCAAAGAGAAAGTAACTAGAATCATCCTTGCAGCATTTCGGGTAAGTGTCTGTTGGCAAAAATTGCGCTGTGGTTCTTTTAGTGACTACATCTCAAATGTTGCTGATGCACAGCTGTTTCTGCTAGATCTTATCAGTATCCTGGATTGAAAGCTTAGTTCTCTCTCTCTTTTTTTTGAGCTGAATTTTGCTACATGTAATAGATGTGCTGTTACAGGTAATAGGTGTCTGCTGTTCAATGTATTCCTAAAATAAGGTTGACTAAAAAAAACTGTTAACATGGGCACTAATGATTTCCCTTCTTTAGTTAAAAATTCCTTTTTTCTACTGGTACTAGTGTGCAACACCAGAGTTATTAATAGCAGATACATTTTGCTTTAATTAAAAAAAAATATTTTATACATTTATCTGTTTGTCCAACTGACTGATTTTTAAATTATTTTTATCTACTGTTTTGGAATATTTTCCAAAATGTTTTCTTGATGGCTCTGCCAAGATGAACGAGGATATCTGTATAAGAGGAGTTAGTTGCATTACTGTGTCCCTGTCACGCATACATCACTGGTCCTGCTTAAGATAATTTGGAATAACTAAGCACAGAGGCTTGATGTTTTCATTGTGGAAGCACAGATTTGTGTTCACAGGTGCTGATTGTCCCTGTGCACTATTTGTTTTCCTGGGTACTAATTGTGTTCTAGTAGGAGGTGTTGCAACTAACTTAAGGTGGGGAGAGGAGACTTGTTGCTTATTGATGTACTGACAGCAGTAACGAGCTGTGCGAAGTCACTCTGTGACTTACATGGTCTCTGTAGCCAAAAGCATCTGCTACTTTGAAAAGTTTCTGGATAAGGCAGATCATAAGAATAGGCTATTTATCCTGTTGAAGGAGGTCAGTGCATGAGGTATTTAGTAGGGGCTCTTCTTACTGCGTAGACCCCTGTAGGCGTTCTAGTGTTCTTTAGGATCTTAAGATTAAGCAGGGATGTACAGCTTGGAGACAAAAAAAGAGGTTGAGAAGCTCAGCAGTTTATATTCATCTTCTTCCAATTATGAAGTCATAAAAAGTAGGAGAAATAATTGCTGGTTCTTGGATTTAGTGTGTTTTTCAAGAGGAGGAAAAAATGAAGCCGAGTTCTTTTAATAAAGGTTAAGAAAGAATAAGATGGTTCTATTACAGGCTTTGGGGAAATTAATTTAGCTATGTTCTTTCTCCAACATTAAAGAGTAGTGTTGGCATGAAAATGAGGTTATAAACTGGCAGCCAGGAAATAAGAGATTGGAAATTGAACACTGGAGCTGTGAGTTCTGAAGCAAAACTAAAATAGGTAACAGAGGCAAAACAGCCCTCTTCCTCTGTGAGAGGCCACAGTATCAGTTTATGGAAAAAATAATAATAGGTGAAATGCATAAAGGACCAAGCTTGTTCATTCCCTAAATCGTCACTGCTGCCTGTGCATTACTGAGGGTATGCAATGAGTCTTGACAGCTTGCATTACGTCTTCTCTGCTATCCAGTATCTCCTAATTTGACCTGTTTCACCTCTTTGACAAGTTTGTTGCCTGGAGTGTGTAATTGTAATGTAATTTTTTTTCTATAAAGCAACAGATATTGGGTACTTCTGTCTACTTTGAATCAATTACTTTCTCTCCTTACCTACTAAAAGGTTTTACTAATTTTTTCATACTTTTTATTGTTCTTTATGTCTTGTTCTTACTTCAGCTCATTTTGTACCTTAGGAGTTCTGTATCACTGAGTGATCCATTCTAGTTAGTCATGTGTTCCTGTTTGTATTTTCCGAACATATCCTTTCAATTTCACTATAAAAATAATGAATATCTCACTATGGTGTGAGATAGGTAATTGTATCAGCTTCCATGTCTGCCTATAGTTCTCTTAACTGGGAGTTCTTTGGAAACTTTATCTACCCACTCTTTTAACTTCTTGAATTTTGTCCTGTAAGATTCATTATTTATTCTTTTGTTCTCATTAGCACTTTTAACTCCAAGCAATTTAGTATTTTCTGTAAATTACCTTTTTCTTCTCAGTTCTCTTACTGAAATAGAAATGCTTTTTTTCGCATTAAAGTCAATTGTATTAAAAAGCAGCATTATGACTTATTTTCAATATGCAAGTTGTAACTTCAATTTGCAGTGTTCTGCCTTACTAACTAATGTGAAGTCTGATATATTAGGAACCTTAAGTGGTTCTTTAACATGAATGAGAGTGATGCGGTAAAATTCCTTCTGTATGGTTTCATTGCTTATTTCTGATAGATGCTAAGGCTTATTTATATGAACACATGTTCTATTAAGGACTCTTGTCTTTTATATGGAATTCATGTTTTCAGTTTATGAAAAAGGTCAGGTGGCTAGTTCTGATTGAATGACATAATTTAAAGTTGATTAAATTGACTAGAAATGTAATGAACAAATGACATTGGAACTTGACTGTTACATTCCGTGCTTTATTTCCAGCCTTACCAGCAAGCTTCTGTTTGAATAAAAATCTCTAGCTGGAATACTCCCAAATTCGAAAGAAGCTGATCTAATCCAGATAGTAACTCTTGAGTTGGGAAGATGATTTTAGATTTTTTTTGTTTTATTGTTTTAAAAACTTCTGTGGTTTATCCTATTGCTGCACAGGAAGCTAAAATGATAGTCCCAGGTAAAAGTAGTTGTTTGTGGCAGAGACTCAGGGATTTGGGACATAAACCAGCCATTTTTCTTTGAATAGTCTTTGCAGACAGCATGATTTGATGTGGAAAATGATCAAATTAGGTTAATTAATACTTTCTAATATTGAAAGCAGCATGCTATCTAAGAGTGAAAATATTTAAGTGACCTAAACTTGTATGCAGTGATGTTTGTGCTTTTCAGCACATATGGCTGCATTACTTCTACTTTGCAAGACAGGACCACTTTTTTTTTTTTTAAGTTCTTCTTCATCTGCTGTGATGACAGGTATGAATACTCCTCCTGTGTAGTAAGGCCAGTCCGAGGCAATTTATGCTACTAAATATAAGTGTAAAGCAGCCACTGTGTGGTAGACTTGTACTTTGGAGAGGCTATTTCAGGAAGTGGTTAGTTCTGTCACTTACCAAACTAAAAAGTGCCAATCAGAGTTCCTTAACAATACCGCTTGGTTTCAAAATAGCATGTTGTAAAAACAAACAAAATAAATAAAATTTTATTTCCCTAGAATTTGTTAGAGAAATCTACTGAGAGAGAAACTCGCCAAGAATATGCTCTTGCCATGATTCAGTGTAAAGTTTTAAAGCAGCTAGAGAATTTGGATCAGCAGAAATATGATGATGAAGACATAAGTGAAGATATCAAATTTCTACTGGACAAGCTTGGTGAGAGTGTGCAAGACCTTAGGTATGCTTTGCAGTGTAAACTTTTAAAAAATTACATTATGCAAGCATTGGTAAAACCTTTTTTTTTTCCCTAAGGGTAAATAATATACAGAATTATGATACGTAAATGATAGCTGATAAGGTAAAATGTACAAAGGTGCTGTTTGTATATGCAAGGTTTCTGTTCTAAGTGAATATTTACAGGCTGAATAGAAAATAAATCATCACTTTGGATATGTGATCTTCAGAACTGATGAACTGGTGAAGGACTTCAGAGGGAGGTTATAGAAGCTCCAGCCTAGAGATCAAGACTACCTGATAGAATACGTTTTGCTGTCCAGATTAACTCAAGTTTTTTCTAGAGTTTTCAAAGTTCTTGCTCTTGTATGTAAATTGAACTGCATATTGTCATTCATGTCAAAGTTTTAATTGGAGTAAAGGCTGTGAGACAAAGAACAGTTCTCATGCTCTACAGAGAGCTCACTTCCAAATGTGTCATAGTAAGCTGTGCTCCAGTTTTGTCATTCTAGGGACAGGGACAGGCTTGGGCATGCTATTCAAACTCTGCTCATAGGAGCTCAGCAAGTATTTAATTTAAAATTGTGGTATTGCAGTTCCTTCGATGAATATAGTTCTGAGCTCAAGTCAGGAAGGCTGGAGTGGAGTCCTGTACACAAGTCTGAGAAGTTTTGGCGGGAGAATGCTGTAAGACTAAATGAGAAGAATTATGAACTACTCAAGTAAGTTTTCAAGTCTTGAATCATATAATTCTTCAATATTTTCTGTGTTTAACTGAACCTGTAACTAATACAGGTTTTGCATTTCAACACAAAGTAATGTTTAGAATGAAAACAAGTCAGAACATCTTTCTATTTTTAGAATGCATGATCCTTGCTCACGTATGGTCCATTTTGTTTAAAAGCAGAATTGTTTATTTGCTCTTACTGGTCAAAATGTATTGATGATGAGAGAGGGAATATCTCTAGCTTAACTTGCATGAAAATTTGTGCAGCTGACCCTTTTAATGCTTTCACTTGAAAAACAGCTATACTAATTGTTGTAATTTAAAATGTTTATACCATACCTTAGTCTTAGTTTTGTGTTGTGGTGTTGATCCAAGTAAAGAACTCCTTTCTTAATACTTGGGGGTTGAAAGTTGTGGTACTGTTCCACAGAAAATACAAGTTGCTGCAATATGTTGCAGTCTGTCTATTTTGTCTTGGGACTGTGTTTGGTGTTAAGTAGGTTGTTAGCTGAAGCGCAGCTGAAGCTCATCTTTCCTTTTGGAGTCAAGGACTTGCTGGCTTCTGAAAGTATGTACTCAAAAGATGGCTGGGTCTTAAATAGCTTGTAGGAGCTCTTAGTTACTTAACTGCATTGTGATTAACTGATAATACGTGGTGTTCTTCCTGTTCAGTATTTGCTAATATGTGCCAGACCTGACAGAAATCAGGAGGTCGAGTGGAGCATGTGAGATGTTGGAAGGCATGGCAAGAGCAAGCTGAGCCTGAGTTTTATGTGCATTTCAGTCTGCCCTGAAACCTCACCAAAACCAATCTGATAAATTTCTCCCTGAGGGCATATAGCTAAGTATGTAGCATTATACACTTAATTTTAGATGCTGCCAACTGCAGCGTGAAGTTGATGTTGAGGTTTAGTATTTCCTGTAGCAATTACAATGTCTTGCTATATTAATTTCTTCTGGTTTTGGGACTGTTAGGTAAATTTATTGTGCCTGTGCTGCCACAGAGACACTGATCTACAAAACTTAATTTAAAACAATAAAAACCAAAACAACGGCAAACAAACAAAACCCCCTTAACCCCCACAAACAACAAACTACAATTTTATTTTCCTTTTCTGCCAGCTTACTTGTTTTCTGACTGTAATATACTTAAGCTTACTGTTGAATTTGCTTTTTTCCCTGCCGTCTGCCATTTGACTTTTTAAGCAAGTGATGCTGGACTTATTCAACAATATTGTATGCATCTTCAGTGTCCTCTGATTAGAGTTATGGTTCAAGTTTCTGCACCTACTTCTTGTCCCTATTATGACATCTTTTGAGACGAAAAGTGCTTCATCTTTCTGGCCTCAAGGGAGGCAATGGCTGTGGTAATTTAATTTTACCAGAATGTTACTTTTTAATTCCAGGCTGAATTTTTCACCTAACTATTTCAACTTGTTACTAACTTTCTGTGATTAGAGCACATTTGTCATCTCACTAAATAAAGATGAATCTAATTTTTGAGTGATCTCTATGGTTAACCTTTTAAACTGATTATCAGTGCCTAACCTTCATATCTGTCATTTTTTTCCCCTCACCCCTTCATTGCTGGCTAGACAACAGTGTTCCTGGTAGCTGTTTTCCACTAACACTGATTTAACTTAATTCAAAAATGCAGACAATGTTAAGAGCTGAGAAGCTATTTTCTTATTCTTACAGCCCTGTATTTCTGTTCATGCTAACAAAATAACTAATATATGAAACAGGAGCCAATGACAAGGTATAGCTTTCATAATCCCAGACTTTGAGTTAGGGCAGAGCTGCTTTTAAGACTGCAACAGTTGAGTGAATGAGTGATGTTTCTGAGATTAAGTTGATGATCTTGAACAGAGAGAACGTCACAATTGCACAGACCAAAGAACTTGATGTTCTGCTTTGTTCTCAACTGTTAATGGTACCTTTTTGATTTTTAAATGACCCCGTGTAACAGTGTTTGGCATAAAATTCTGCCCCTTTTGTCCCGCCTTGAGCAAGGCTACTGTTAGAAGGTAAGGGGAGAAACAGAGCTGAGGAACAGCTGATAGACAGCAGGCGAATCACAGCCCCTTGCTGTGTCACGGGCAACATGACCCTCTTGCTTTCTGTGTCTACAGTCCAGGATCCTGAGTGCAGGAGCTGGCAACAGCATCCAAGCATGGCAGGGATCTGTTTTATAACAGAAGCATCTATTGGCCTTGTGTAGGCTTTGTGTTTGTGTCCCACCCCTGTCCAAGTCTATAAAATATTTATATGTTTGGTTACTACCGCTTATCTTGATCACAAATTTGTTGGTCTTGAAGCCAATGTGTTTAAAAAAAAAAAAAAAAAAAAAAGACATTTTAAAAACATAGTTATTTGTAGATGCAGCTCACTAAACTCATTGTAGTGATTGCTTTTAATAATTCTGTTAATTAGGGCAGAATCTCCATTGTTTTAAGTGCAACTGCATGTTTGGAAAAAGTTCTATTCTAGCTTTGCTATTTACGTGGCTTGTGAAGCATCTTTATACTTGCAGGCTTTGTTATTTCAAGTTATCTGATTTAAAAACAAACAAACCAAGCAACCAGAAAACCAACAAAGAAAACCCCAAACAAACAGAAGTCCCAGGTTTAGGCCATGGGTCTTTGATTTTTTTTTTTTATTATTTTTTTTTTTCCAAATCCTTTCCCAGAATCCTGACAAAACTTCTGGAGGTTTCAGATGACCCACAAGTGCTTGCTGTAGCTGCTCATGATGTGGGAGAATATGTACGACACTATCCCCGTGGGAAACGGTAAGAAAAATGCCAATATGCTGTTATTCAAGAGACTAGCCAGAGTGTATACTTTGCCTGTGGCCTTTTTACTTATTTGTATTAAAATATGCTACATAGGGGTTGCAAGTTATGCTAAAGTTCAGTTCACTGGGAAGATGAAAAAACAAACCCAGATCAGGTGAAAAAATACAAACTCTATTTTTGACTGAATGTATTTCAGTATCTCTTAACAGTGAAGGGAACCTCAGTCTAAAGAAGTATTGAATAAGTTGTTTACACTAAAGCAGAAGACATGCACCAGATGAGACTAGGAGAGCTACCAAGAATTTAATTATCATATCATTTTCCATCCTCTGTTATAATTATTGGACTATAATTATTTGACTTACAGTAGGGATGGCCTATTTCAGCAATGTTTAAGTCTATTTTGTCACTAAAGACTACTGAGGCAAGATTTTTCTTACAAACAGCTGCTATAGTAGTTTCAGTGATGTTAACACAGATTCAGTTATCACTCTTCTATTTTAGCATGTTTTCTTTTAGCTACACAAATAGACATTTTGGTGAAAATGTTAATGTTTATTGTAAACCTGAGTTCCTGTCAAAATATACAGACAGACATTGCTGTATTTTCTTGCTTTGTTTTGTTTTAAAAACCTAAGAGCAAAGATGTTTGTTTGAATAATTGCATCTCTGAGGTAAAGAGACCACTGGAGCATGAAGAGGCCTTTGGTTTTTGTAGGAATTGTGCTCATTAGTCACCCATAGGGATATGTGACTTAATTTTGGTAGCAAAGCAGTGATCTGTTTTTGGTTTCTACATAAGCTTTAATGATGAAGATGAGAATGGTCCTTTAGGCTTGTTGGGAATTTTGTGAACACTTCTTGTGCAGGCTGCTGTCTTGACAGTAGTAGAATCATGAGCAACAGACTGAAACTTCATGCTGTGTATATACTAGAAAGATTTGTTCACTTTAGAAAGAATCACAGTCCTTGTAGTCTTGTAAGCAATTTGAACTGAATATATTTTTGGATTATTGGAAAAAACAAACTGTTTTCCAGGCCCACTGAGAAAGGTCAGAGGTGGTCTGTGTGTACTGCTTGTACTGAGCAATTCTGTGTGTTTGCTGACTAGCTCTTGTGTCTTCCAAAAGAGATTTGTGACAACTAGTGTTTGGAGGGGAGGCAAGACATCCTCCGATGAGGTGGCAACTTGTACTGCTGCCTGCAAGTGCCAGAACTGAAGGGCTTCATGCTTGCTGCTCCTGCTGTGAGCTGCCCTTTGCCTGAAATTATTTTGTTAGGCATTTGCCATAATCTTTAAACAGCTTGCACACATGTGCTCAAGTGTGGCATATGCTTGGGCTGGTATGGCCATGCAGTTGCTGGACCAAAGCTCTGAAGCTGGATGAGTAGATAAACAGGACCTGTATCTCTGTCTGTAGCTGGGAAAAGGTACTGCTGGTGGGACCATAACTCCACTCAGCTCCCAGGGTGTTAAACCTATTCAGAAGTGCACCAGCCTTCAGAAGGAGTGGTCATCAGCAAATTACACTTGTCCTGCATAATGTTCAAACCCACATTCTTATGTCAAATTCTAATACTTTAGCTGATTTCTGCTTATGGACTTGGCTTGTTTAGCTTTATGTTCCAATGGACGAACTGAAAGGCTGCAATCTCTTTCTTTTAAAGAATTTCCTTTGTAAACCAGGGTATTCTTAATATGACTTGGACAACTTTAGGACTAAAAGCTTGAAATACCTAAGGACTGTGTCTCAGTCCCCCCATAATAGTCCATTAATTACCAGGTTGTTTTTTGATATATAGCTGTTTACTACTCCCACGCCTGGTTGGCATTTCGCACTCATTGTGTGGCTCACTTTGAGAATGGATGCCATTTGTTGGTTTAGAGGAATAAGAGAATTCAAATGTCTCAAATATTTTTAAGTGTTTATCCTCAGCTCTTAACTGGATTGTCCTTCAGCCTTCAAAGGCTGCAGAACCTAAAACTTCTTGAGCTTACCTGCTGTTCAAAGCAGAGGCCTAAAGTTAGAGTTCTGGCTAATCTTTCCTGTTGTCTGACAAAAGACATTTGTTAAACTAAATACTACATTTTTGTTTGGCTGTTCTCTAGTACCGTCAGCTTAACTAATTCTAACTTACCTTTAAAATTGCACATTTTGTACCAAATTCTTAAGGCAAATAGCACTGTGGGCTTCTAATGAGGCTCACCAACATGTATTTTCTGGCCATATAACAGCAGAAATAGTCACTGAAAATAAATGCAGACCAAACATCAGGCTCCAGTACAGCTCCCATGTGGTTCAAGGGTTACTGCTATGTAACATCAACACTTTCAATCACCTGAATGCCATGAACATGTGTTTTGTTTTACATGTGCGAGAGGTTGACACCTAGAATTATTCTCTTCCTTAGCTCATGATTCAGAAACAGTTTAATTGCATTCCCTTTTTCACCTTGGTCTGCTTCAGATATGTAGTGTTGATTTTATATTAATATTTTCTGCTATAACAGTCTAAACTTCTCTCATTTGTCTTAATTTTGTTTCCTCTTTCTCCCTTTAAGTGTGTCATGTTAACATCTGGCTTTTCAGCATCCAGAAATTTATTTGAATTGCCACTGTCTTGGCTTAGTGCACTGTTATGGGGAACAGTCCCTGCAGAAGATGTGCATGTATTTTAACTGGCCCACGGGGCTCTATTACTGCTGTAAAGTAGGCAGAAGTTGAGGAGAGGGAAAATAGGACTAAAAATAGTGTTTTGAGCAGGTTTGGAACTTGAAGGGATGGAGTTCTTGGGGAATCTTCCTCACAGTTTCTTACCTTTTGGTCTGAAACATACAGCTGGAAGTTATTTGTACCTGTGGGCACTGTTATGCAGGAATGGTAATGCTGTTCGTTGAGTCTTTGTATTCTCAGACATAATTTCAGTGATGTACTGTCATCTGAAACATTCCATTTCCATTTGTGATGATAGGATTTTAACTTCTCATTTTGATTCTTGTGTGTTCCTAATGTAAGGAAGCTTTGGAGTTTAATGCCTTTTTTTAACCTCTTTTCAGTTCCTGAAAATTCAGTGTTTAAGTCAGTCCTGTAATGAGGAAAAAATTGTTTGTGTTTCATAGTCTTGTCTTTGTGTGCAGTAGATTTATATTTAACTCATGATTAAAAATGTGAGGCAGCCTAAGGCAGGCATAAAGGTTTTTTTGAATCTGTTACGTTATTAGTAACTTGAATTCTTGGCAAGGATTTTCTAGCTTAAAACAATTGAACTTTTCTGAATGCATTCCTTTTGTATGAAACATCCTTAAATGTTTTAATACTGTTGGGAAATAATATTCCCTGTGGTTTCCAGGATGGTTTTGTCTGACTTATAAAATGAAATGAGAAATTCTTTTTAATCTCTGCGCTATGTCTTTATACTGTTCTGCAGTTTACAAAATCACGTGTTATGTAGCAGTAATGCATTAATTTGGCCATGAAAAGAACAGTAATAAAAGCAGACAGCTAATGCAAGCTCAGAGTGGCAGGAGAGCTTTGAGTTAAGTATAATAATGCAAATGATATCCTCTTCACAGGATATTACATTTTAACTACTCAGTGACCTGTGAGAGAACTGATGTAAAAAGCCATATGCAAGTCAGTGAGTGATCAGTTTATATATTCCTTGCAAATTGTCTCCAGACGTTTTTTATAACAGACTAAAATGTTGCATGTAGGGAAATGGTAAGTTAGCAGCCAGTTCTGCATCTTGTACAAGAATAGTTGAGGCTCTAGTACAGTTTGAATGGCAAAAAGCACTATGATGAGTACCAGGTGGCTGGTTTAATAGGTGTTGGTGTGATTACAAGCATTTTTTTCTGGATTAGGCAGTGCTGGACTGTACTGGGGCTTTGTTCTTGCAAAAAATTGAGTGACCTGATTGTCATCAATTTATGGAGGGGAGGGCACTACCTCCTCCTAAATAATAATAGATAGCTCTGTACCCTGCCAACCATCTCAAGCCACTATTGAGTTCTTTAGCAAGCTAAGTAAAGTAAGTAATGCTTTCTGAAATGCTGTCCTTCCTTGATTGTTGTTTATTTCAAAATTTATGCAAATAAGTAGGGAGTAACAAACAGAGGAGTCTGGTACAAAAATTTTCTGATGTTGTGAATTGTTATAAAAAAAAAATTAGTAGGTAGTATGAAGGATCTGCATATGCAACATATCAAATGAGACTTATATGTAAGGAAATAAATACTTCTAATAAAATAAATATTATGTGTCTTAACCTCTTAATGCCTTGAACATGAAGTGGATGGATAGATAGCTACCCAAAAGCTGAAGTCATGTCAAAAAAACTGTTCCACTCTTCTCTTTCAGAGTGATTGAACAACTTGGTGGTAAACAGCTGGTGATGAACCACATGCATCATGAAGACCAACAAGTTCGTTACAATGCGCTACTGGCTGTGCAGAAGCTGATGGTTCACAACTGGTATGTGAAGATTATTTAACATATTACTAATAGTAAGAAATATTGGGCCGTGGAGAGATGATTCAAGACAGTAGATTTCTTTAAGGTGTGAATAACATTTTTATGTGGTTTTTTTGTATATTTTGGTTGCAGTTGAATTGAGTAGCTTCACCTTACATGATTGAATGTCGCACAAGTAATTCACTCAAATGATATCTTTGAAGTTATTTAGGCTAAAGTCTTCAAAATATTGAGGATGTGTGTAGGTATTTTAGCAAATTTACTTAATTTCAGCTGAAAGAATCAGCAGCTTGATGTAGTTGTGAGAGTTGCTGTTTCAAGTGCTTAATTGGCAGATGCTTTGCAAATTGCATGCCTGACCATTTTTTTCATTGTTGTTCTTTGCTCTAGTACTTTCCCCTACTCTACACTGTTATTTTTCTGTTGCCCTTTTAAAGGGTGTAAGTACAATTTTTCTTCAGCTCCTGGAGCAGCAGAAGCTTGTGGGCTGTTTGATTAGATGAAGTTGAAAGTCAGTAGCTGGTATCTCTTTCATTAATTACTGAAATTGGCGTTTGAAATGAGTTGTTTCTTTTGTTGTTTCTTAACTAGTTCTCTAACTATTCCTCTAAAAAAACTCCAAAAATCCTGAAGTCTTGGCATGTTCTGCCACAGAAGTTTCTGGTGGATGTTGCTGCCTTTCCTGCAGAGCACAGAACTTTTATAGTGAGACACTGAAGGGCTGAAGTTCTGAAAAACTTCAGTGTTCATGTAACAACTTTGTATAACTTGCCAAACTAGTTAGGTATGCTAAGCATAAAGCAGGGAGATACTAATTAGGAGTTCTTAATCTGATTATTAATTATGAGTTCATATTTCCAATTTGGCATTGCCTTAGAGAAAGATAAAATGTATCAGTACATCTGAGTACATTGGAACATAGATGTTGAGATACAAACAACTAATTTAATTTTGAACTTAAAACAACCCTTTATGTCTGAAAAGCTTGGTACTTGGAAGTACATCAAACTGTTATTTTTTGACAGAATGTGATCTTTTAAAAAGGTTGAGCAGTGATGATTCTAATAGTGTGAAAGTCGTAGGGCAACAAGGGTCTATCAAATACATTCTTCCATGTTCTTTAAGTAGAAGACAGGCTGTTGTCCCCTCTCCCTGCAGTGTATCTTCTGTAAAACAAAGCTAGTTTTCCCCCTTTTCTTCTGAAGAATATGGGTTTTAACTCTTGTGTGTGTTATAATACTATTTTTATGCTGCTTACTCCCTCGCTTGTGCTGTGGGAACCATCTATAGCAGAGGAAAAACTTACACATTTAAATAACCTACTAGGACAAATCCAGATTTAACATTCTCCACCTCTGAGGAGGACTTTAGTAAATAATGTGGAATTTCTGAGTGTGTGGAGATGGAGACTAAATGTGTGGTTATGTGCAACCTAATTTTGGGGTAGTATTGTATATTGCGCTCCACTCTGCTTTTCAGTTTGGTGATATGTATGTTCTTTTTTTTTTTAATCACAATGCTGTTTTGATGTATTTGAAGCATTCTGAGTTTTATAAACCACCTAAATAGAGATCACAGTGTGGAAGGATTAGTTACTGAATTTCGCTTTTGTAAGTAGGGGATGCATCCTTATTTTGTATGTGTTCTGATGTCTTGAAAATCTAGTAATAAAAATATAAAACTCTGGTCTTTCTGCAGCGTAAACCTCATGGGTAGTAAAAGTTCTTCTGGATGCCTAACACAGAATGGTGTGATGTTTTTAAAAACAGTAGTCATCTAATTTGTCTTGTTTTTAATGGCACGAACATTTCTCTGCCTGCTTTGCGTGTTTTGTGAACCTTTAGACTTGAGATTGAGAGAGATTGCAGTTACATCTGGTTCCAGATCTTCAGACGTGTCAATGAAAGGGATCTGTTTAAGTTAGTGCCATCTTCAGATTCGTATTGTCATTTCTATAGAGAATATACTCTTTGTTTAATTCTTATTGGCACAAGCTTCTGGGACACATTGTCCTTGGCTCATGTTTGCCAAAGTGGAGTTCCCTTTAGAATGGACATCGGGTAGCTTGAACTAATGAAATGACACACGGTTTGTATGTGGGAAGCTGCATCTCTCTTTGTATATATCTGGCGTTTGATTTCAGGAACTCTTCTGTTTCATAGTTTGTGTGGGGAGAAGAGAAAGCAGAGTCCCCTGGCTGCTGCACGGTGCAGTTCAAGTGCCTGCTTATTTAGCTTTGCTTTCTCATAAAATGGATTGATTATTCAGCAACTTCAGGGTTTTGCTTACCTTGCTCTTCAGAGCCGGGGAAGCAACAATCATTTTTCTCCTTGGTTCCATGTGTTTTGGAATTCCAGTTATTTCACTCAATACAATTTTTTTCCTTTAATATAGTTGGCATGGAATAACTCTTCATTACTATCTGTGACACACATGACAGAGGTAGCCAGGCTCTTCCTACATCTGCAGGCTGATGGAGAGAAGGGTGAGAAAATAAGGGTTTGCTCTGCCAGGCTGAGGCTCCGGAAAACTTGTGGTACTTAAAGTGAGGGAGTGTCGTGGGGCAGCTGAAGTGGCATTCTGCTTGAAATGCAGCTCTGTCATTAGTCTGCTAATAACTGAACTTGGAGACAATTAACTCGTAAGTAATTTGAGTAGTTCATTGCAGGCTACTCAACGGGCTTTTCCTTAGGGGTTTTTAAGTTGGGGATAAATGGGAGGAAATTGGGCTGTCAGGGATTCTGTTTAATGGTGAAACTGAGTTTGTGAAAGCAGTAACTGCTATCAGCTTTTCAGATGAGGTAAGCTGAGGTGAAATATTCCAGTTATATTTGCATGTTAAATGATCATGCACTTGATGAAGCAAGGAGCGGAGGTATGTTTTTAGCATCACTTAATGTCTTTAAATGGCAATTATCCTGTGTCTTAATCTCAATTGAACTAATTGTGTTAGTCGTGGCACCCCATGCTGATGATAAAAACCTGTTGTTGGCAGATGAGGGAGTTTGGTATGGCAATGATGGTGTGGATTTTTTTGTGTGTTCTGTTCAGTTTGTGCTTTAACTATGTGTGAGAAACATCATCTCCTTATTCCTTGTCTTTGCTGGCATTCAGAGGCAATACCCAATTTGACCATTTTAGTATTGAAAACTGGTTTTGGCAACCTAATGCTGGTCAGAGCAATGTTTTTAATGATGTAGACTTCAAAAGCGTAAAATAATTAAGTTATAAACTGACAGCACCTACATATGTTACTTTAAAGAAACACATATTAATCTGTACAGATGAAGCAGGGATGGGACGTTGTGACTCAAAGCACATACAGTTAAAAGCCCAAGTCCTTCTATAAACAACAGAGAAGCAGATTATTTTTCAGGGCGTTGCAGAACTACTTCAATGCCCAAATTTGAGCAGCGAGAATAATCTTCTGTCTTTAAGATTTGTGAACCTGTGATCTTGTGGCTTCGTTCTAAAGGGGTTAGTTCTAGCCTTCTATTACTTCACAAAAATAAGAGCTAGGTGCATTCTAGATGTTCTGTATTTAATGTGTAACTTATGACCTTACTGGTCATCTAGAACATAGTGCATTTATTTCCACCAGTTGCTAGTTTTCTAGCTGGGTTAGGCCCAAGGACATTTGCTCATGGTTGGTGTAGTAAGTGCAATTTGTTACTTTTTTCTTGCTCTGTCAGCAACAGTGCTGTTGGGAGTTGGGCCCCGAAGGTCAGAAATAAGAGATGGATGTTGTTACAATATCCAGTCCAGCTGAGGTGTGCAGAGGTGGATCACATGTGCTATTTGATCATACAAATGTAAAGTCAAATGGCAGTGGTTTAACCTCTATTGTTCATTTTTGTGTGCTACGATGAAAAAGTATGTCACCAAAGAAGTAACTTTTTGATAGTTTCATTTCTAACTAGTGTTACTTCAAAGATTTTATTTCTTGGTAGGAAAATTCAGTTAAACATTTTATGTCAGTCATTCTAAAATATTCTGTGCAAGCTTAAAGCTCTTCAGTGTTGAAGGCATTTTGCTTACTGTTCGTTGTGGCAGCTAAATCTTCTGATTAAGTATAAACCAACTTTCAAACCAAGTTGCATGGTTTAGTCAAGTTGTTTCTTTTTACTTCACAGAGTGTCTCTCTCTGTTAGCTCATAGCACATCTTATAAGTGAAAAATGACTTTCAGGCATTTGTTGCAATTACCACAACACGTAAGTATATCTCAGCTTGAGGATGTCAGAGTATCTCGTGCCAACAAAACCAATTGAAGTAACCTGAAGGCAGCAACAAATGGTAATGAGCATTTGACATGCAGCAAATTTATGTATTGACCTCTGTTTCCTTTTATTGGAAAAAGCACTTTGGATACCTCAGAAGACATGCGTTTAAAGATTAGACCTGTAAAAGAGGAAATTTCCAGGCTGGAAGGAATCTCAGTTATTCTAATATTAGTGAAAATATTAATTTGCAAATGGAAATGACTTACGCCTCACCGTCAGACCTCTGAATGACCAAGGAAGTGAGAGAATGGGGCATGTCAAGTTTTGTTGATCTGAAAAATGGAAGATTCACAGTTTCACAGTTTCACAGTATGTTTGGGATTGGAAGGGACCTCAAAAGATCATCTAGTCCAATCCCCCTGCTGGAGCAGGAACACCTAGGTGAGGTCGCACAGGAACATGTCCAGGCGGGTTTTGAATGTCTCCAGAGAAGGAGACTCCACAACTTCCCTGGGCAGCCTGTTCCAGTGCTCTGTCACCCTCACTGAGAAGAAGTTTCTTCTCAAATTTAAGTGGAACCTCTTGTGTTCCAGCTTGATCCCATTACCCCTTGTCCTATCATTGTTTGCCACCGAGAAGAGCCTGGCTCCATCCTCATGGCACTCACCCTTTATATATTTATAAACATTAATAAGGTCCCCCCTTAGTCTCCTCTTCTCCAAACTAAAGAGACCTAGCTCCCTCAGCCTTTCTTCATAAGGGAGGTGCTCCACTCCCTTAATCATCTGGGTTGCCCTACGCTGGACCCTCTCCAGCAGTTCCCTGTCCTTCTTGAACTGAGGGGCCCAGAAGTGGACACAATATTCCAGATGTGGTCTCACCAGGGTGGAGCAGAGGGGAAGGAGGACCTCTCTCGATCTACTTACCACCCCCCTTCTAATACACCCCAGGATGCCATTGGCCTTCCTGGCCACAAGGGCACAGTGCTGGCTCATGGTCATCCTGTTGTCCACCAGGACCCCCAGGTCCCTTTCCCCTACACTGCTCTCTAATATGTAATCTCCCAACCTATACTGGAACCTGGGGTTGTTCCTGCCCAGGTGCAGGACTCTACACTTTCTCTTGTTAAATTTCATTAGGTTATTCCCCGCCCAACTCTCCAGCCTGTCCAGGTCCCGCTGGATGGCAGCACAGCCCTCCGGCGTGTCAGCCACTCCTCCCAGCTTGGTGTCATCAGCAAACTTGCTGATAGTACACTCAATTCCCTCGTCCAAATCGTTAATGAATATATTGAATAATATTGGCCCCAGCACTGACCCCTGAGGCACTCCACTAGATACTGGCCTCCAACTAGACTCCGCACCATTGACTACACTCTCTGGCTTCTCTCCCTAAGCCAGTTTGCAACCCACCTCACTACTCTATTGTCTAGACCACACCTCCTCAACTTAGCTGTGAGGATGCTGTGGGAGACTGTGTCAAAGGCTTTACTGAAGTCAAGGTAGACCACATCCACCGCTCTGCCATCATCCATCCACCTTGTTACATTCTCATAAAAGGCTATGAGGTTGGTCAAGCATGACCTACCCTTGGTAAAGCCATGCTGACTGCCCCTAATAACCCTCTTATCCTTGATATGCCTTGAGATGGCACCAAGGACAAGCTGTTCCATTACTTTCCCAGGGACAGAGGTGAGGCTGACCGGTCTATAATTACCCGGGTCCTCCTTCTTGCCCTTTTTGAAGACTGGAGTGACATTTGCTTTCCTCCAATCCTCGGGCAGAGAGTAACTTCAAAGTGATGTGCTATGCTTGCATGTTTTGATGCTTTTCTGCAGTACAGAGATAACGTTTTACGCTCTTGAAACTTATACTGAGTCAGTTATTTCATGTTTGAATACAGTTAACTGCAAGTCCAAGCTTGTCTGCACAGGCCTGATCTGCTTTGTAATAAGGGTGGTTATATGTAGAAGAAAGTCAAAAGGGGCTAAAACTGACCCTTGTGAAGGCCTTTCTGTACCAGTGTGAGGAAAACACTCAAAGCAGAACTTTTTGTTCCAAAGAGCTAAACTGGCAAATTTGAGCTTCTAAGGTACTTGGGCTTTTGCTCAATGAACTTTACATTGTAGTTATTAACGCTGGAGGACAAATTTCTTTCTTGTTCCTTGTTGCGTGGTTTCTAGTGCTGATTCCAAGTTCGTGCTACTCGGAACTGTTGCAAGGTACCTTAAAAATTTCCATGGAGTTCACCTCTGCCTAAATCCCTCCTGTCATTCTCTTACCAATCCATTCCATCATCTGGCACAGACCACACAAGAATTAGTCCTAGGTTAACCAATGACACTCAACTGGAAATGATAACCAAATAGAAAATGAACTGGTACTTGTAACAGCAGGTGAGACAAGTTTTTTTGCATTTCAGCAGCCCCTGGTGGTGGCTTAAAGAAGTGATGGGTTAGGGGCAGTGTGGGGTTTTCACCTGGGTTTGCAGCGTAGTGCAGGAACTGCAGGTACTCATTCTGCGTGAGGAGATGGGGTAAGAGCTTTGCCTTATCTCCGAACTTAAACGTCACATCTGCAAATGAACAACTGAAATAAAAGGGCTTGTAGGCAAGATGCTGTGCTATCTACTGTATGTCCTTAAAAGTTGAATATTTCTGTTAAGGCACTAAATACCCACAATATATGCTACCTCTCTGCCTTCTCAGAGATTTTTGCTGAATATGCTGCACTGTGGCTGGATTTGGTAATCCTTGAGCAAGTATCTGAACCAGTATAAGCTGTGCAATAGTTATACTGTTGCAGATTGTTAGCTTAATGGATTTTTTTTTTCTGACTTCTAAGTAATTGCGTAAGAATTTAATATTTAAAATAATTCATGTGTGCTGTAAGAATAAATAACTTTGCAGGCTTGCGATGCTGTGAGCAGAGCCATGTATGCAGCGTCAGTTGCTTTCAAGGCTGGATGTCAGAAGAAATACTAGAATAAGTACATGTATATAGGCGTGAAACAAAAAAGAAAAAACACTGAGGGAGCGGAAAGAGGTTTGGTGAGTTTGGAAGCCCTGTCATAGTTGCCGGCTGTGTTTTTGAGTGGCTGCCAAATGTGTTTGTTTTGGTGGTACAACCTTGAGTCCTGAAAAACCACAAGAGAGCAGCTCATTTCCTTATTTGCTGTCAGGAGTCTCTACTTTGAGGGTGGTAACCTACCTGTTATAATCAAGAGTCGTATCTGTTGACTGCAGCCCAAGCATAAAAATACTGCGATCCTGCAGCAACACCTGGTAAAGCTGTGAAGGAAGGTGCTAAATCATAATGTATGACTCAGCATATAAACTATGTGTTATTTTTTTTGCTAGTGGAGTTTGAAGTTAACATTGTGGGAATTTTACTTTTCTAGGTACTTAACTTTAAAACTGAGAAAAGTGCTGCTTGGTGATAGTTCTGATGCTAAATTTCATTCTGTGATGGGAATTGTAATGCATAGGGAATAGATATTCAACAGGACACAGGCTGAAAATTGGGTTTTGAAATGTGCAATAAGATCTGAACATTCTGCCTTTTTTTTTTTTAATAAAGCAATAGTGCATACTTTTGAGGGCTTTTTTTTTTTAAAAAAGACTTCATTCTGACCATTGTTTCTCTGAACTACAGAGTTTAAACCTGTGTAGGTTGAAAAACCTGTGTAGTGAAAAAAAACCTGTGGTGCTAAGTGTATGATCAGCAATAGAAAAAGAACACCTACGTTTCACAGGTCCTGAAATATCTCTTTCAGCTGATACAGTGGTACAATTATTGAAGTTTATTTTCTGTAACAAGCAACAATGTAGATATTAAAGACCTCTTTCAGCTTCTTTGTGGTTCTGTGAAGTGTTGAGCTACTTTCACAGGAGACAGTGGCAGATGGGAACATTCAGAAGAATTGTGCAGTGTTTTTCCATAGGATGTAGATGTTGTTGCTCAAGGCTAATGCTAAGAATTGGGGGGTGGTGCTGTTCCAGCATTGAGATGACAGGTATAATATAAGTGACTTGGTGCAATTCAAAATACAGGTGATAACACTTCAAAAAAGTGTTGGTATACAGTGGGCCTGGCTGGGATATATTTTCTTTCTTTGAACTTGACCATGTAGTACTTCAGTCAGTGTCTATTTTGTAGCCTATGGGTTAAGTTGCCAGTATGTCCATTGGTGCTACCTGTGCTCATTCAGCTGGTTTATGGGAAGAGATACTTTTAAATACTTTGCCACAGTTCTAATAGGTATATTCAGCAAGTAAAATCTGTGGGCTTTGTGGATGTTCTGTAGCAGTTGCCAGGACTTCTAAGAATTACCTGTGGCTTTTTTCCAGACTGTTTTGTTGATGTTGGGTTCGTACCTTATTTTCAGAGGGATAAATGATGGATACCTAAAGCTTAGGTACTCATAGCAGCTCCAGTTGACTATTGAATATTATTAGATGTTATTTGAAAGAATAATTCTAAACTTAAAGCTTTTTCTTCTTTCTCTGCTTCACTCTTTCCACTACTATCCTGCTCCCCACTCTCCAGAATGTTTCTCAATCTAATTTTTTTTGTTTTATTTCAGGGAATACCTTGGAAAGCAGTTGCAATCAGAACAACCTCAAACAGCCACTGCGCGGAGCTAAACACTTCTGTCAGTCCATGCTTATAACTACAGAATGTTCGTCTTTAAATTAATATCAAAGAAACACTGAAATCACATGTTCTTTGCCTGCTGCTAGTGCATAAACTTTCCAGCTTTCCTTCAGTGTTGTTGGCTTAGTAAAAATTGGTTTGTTCAACTAGTTCTGATGATTATGCCTGTTAGCGTCCTGTTATATTCTGAATGTATATGAGGAAATGTGGCTAATATATTGTGTTTATGTATTTATTCTCATAATAAAGAATGTTATTAAAGGATATTAATTCCATGTTATAATTAGCCTAGAAAAATTGTTGTCTTCTTTTAGTGGGTTATCAGTGTTGCCACTTTCCAAGAAACTCAAGTAGTCCATGTAAGTCTCCAGACAAATTAATAAGGCTTTGACTTGGTGCTCTGTAAAAATGCCATAGCCTGATAAATGTTGAGTATCAGTACTAAAATATATACAAAATCTCAAAATAGTGTTAAAATTGTACATAAACCTAATCGTATGAGTTTTTTGGGGGGCAGTACTTTCCTCTTGTTACGGACTACATTAAAAAATCTGAGGAGAAGAAAACAAACTCCTCTAATGAAAATTGTTGCACTTCAGATAGTCATCCTGTATAAACATTAGTGTTCAGGCTGTAGATCAGAGATCAAGTGGTGGGTTTTTTAATAACAAATGTGCAGTAACTGATGGAGTTTCATGGAGTGTTTTTGTTATTGAAAATGTTTGTAAATGTTAGGGGTCTGGTGTAATTCTAAAATGTGTTCCATTTGCTTTATATTAGCCAAATGATTTGGCTATCAGTCTTTTCTTTGGTTTTTTTTTTTTTTTTTTTTGTATCTCCTGATAATAAAACAGATGTAAGCATCAATAAATCAAAGATGGAATTGGATTGGCATTTGAAAACAGTCTGGTTGCATATGTAGGAGCCTGGCTCCAGGCACTTGCAACACTAAGCAGTTAATATTCCTGTGGTTCATTTTTAGAATAGGGAAAAAAAAGAGAAGAGAGAACATGACTTAATCTCATCAGTAGTCCCATGTGATGCAAGTCTCTGAGGAAGCTTTGGGTACTTTGTCATCAAGTTTAAAAAAAAAAGGGAGGGGGGTGGGAAATTGGAATTTTCACTGTGTATGACTAAAATTTGACCACTGTTGCAATGAAGAGAGATTTTTTTATGGGATGAGAGTTTGTGATTAGGGGTTGACCTGCTGGAAAGCAGCATTGCAGAGAAGGACCTGGAAGTTCTGATTGCCAACAGGTTGACCATGACTTGACCTTGTGGCCAAGAAGGCCAACGGTATCCTGGGGTGCATTAGGGAAAGTGTGACCAGCGGGTTGAGGGAGGTTCTCCTCCCTCTCTGCTCTGCACTGGTGAGGACACATCTGGAGTACTGTGTCCAATTCTGGGCTCCCCAGTTGAAGAAGGACAAGGAGTTACTGGAGGGAGTCCAATGGAGGGCTATAAAGATGATTAGGGGTCTGGAGCATCTTTCTTATGAGGAGAGACAGAGAGCTGGGTCTCTTCAGCCTGGAGAAGAGAAGGCTGAGTGGGGATCTTATCAGTGCTTCTAAATTTCTCAAGGGTGAGTGTCAAGAGGATGGGACCAGACTCTGTTCAGTGATGCCCAGCAATAGGATGAGGGGCAACGGGCACATACTGAAGCATGGGAGGTTCCATCTGAATATGAGGGAAAGTTTCTTTAAGAGTGCAACAGTTTCATTTCCTATAATGAAAGAAACTGAGTCTTTGAAATCTTTATAAGCTGACTCTTAAGTTTTGCATTTGAGGTTTCATTTGCTTTTTATGATGCGTCTTCTGAAAGAATTTTCTTTAAACTTTTATCTCGGTCTGAAACCTATATGGAATTACATTTGAGTAAGTTTGCAAGATGCAGCAACTGTGAAAAGAATTTAAATCTGTCACAATTCAATGCAGGAGGCATGGAGGGGAAGCAGGATGAAGAACAGTACTGACATCTAGATCTAAGTCAGGAAAATGCTCTAATTGTATGCTTAGTGCATGTTTGTTATTCCCATAAGCTATCTGAGATCCAAAGGCCTGCAGCTGGATGAAGAAGAGGCCAGATCGTGGTCTTGGCCAGTGTGAGCTACTTTGCTAGAAACAAGCCCAGGCTGAGGAGGAGATGGGCTGCCTGGGCCCTGGATGTACCACACTGCATCAAACCTCCCTTCAATAGCTCATCAGAATCGCAAAAAATGGCTTTGTGCACCTGAACAAATGAAGGTTGTCAACAATTTCAAATACTTGTTCTACTGGGTCAATGCTTTCTTGGTGAATGTTAGTTTGTGATGGGGTCAGAAGAAACCCTGTTGATTCGTCTCTATCCAAAAGCTTTTGCTTTTTCCTTTGGCAGCTTCTGCAGATTAGTTGTGAGTTGTCTTTTTAGGACCACAAGCTGTGTCGGAGTTGAGAACAGAGCTTGTGCTCTCATGATGCGCAGGTATGTTATGTATGAATTAATTTTGTCATAAAATACCAAGTAGAAAAATAACCTTTAGAAACGTGTTCTTTTTTGTGTGGTTTCCCCCCACCCCCTCCAAGATTTTTCAGTGTTCCAACTTCTTTTTTTTTTTAATTTGGCCAGGAGATCACAGGATATTTTAATCTTAAAGCATTTACAGAGAATCCTTTGTATCTGGCTTCCTCAGGTAGCACACTTGAACTGAGGTGGTCCTTTCTATCCAAATCTATGGGTATGAGAGCACTGGTGAAATGCTGAAACACATCTGGGAGGTCTTCAATTGGTGAAGTCCATTTATTGGGGAAATTCTTAGTCCAAAGTGCACAAATTGCACCTTCTGTTGTATTTCTGGATGTCACTCCTCTTAGTATTCCAGTTCCTAGTGCCATCTAATTCTTTATTATATTCTAATCCCTTTTAGAATTAGGAGTACTTCTCAATTTAACTAAATGCATCATGGTATGATGTCAAGCAGATCATGGATCAAACCTAGAATAAGGGAAATGTTCTAGAAAAAAATAGTTGTATTTCTTTGGTAAGAAAGGGTTATTTATGCCCCTTCTGTCTTGTAGCATGTTACCTGTTTTCTTTTTATGTTCCGGTTTGAATTCTGTCCAATACTGTTTCTAAAGGAAGGGTCAAGATTTTTATCTTATTGCTCTTAATCCAGCAGGTCTGTTTAAGTCCAGATCACTACTTTTTTTTTCCACTTATAGACATTAAATGTCCTAAATTTTCTTATCCTCACTTTAATAAGCATTGTGCTGACTTTTTTTTTTTTTTTCCAAAAAAAATCTGGAATGGGATGGAATCTTCCCCTAACAAGATAGTAAAAAGCTCCCTAGATTTTTGTTTCCATGGAAGTTTCCATTTCCTTGCCTTAATTTTATTAGTCCATCTGAATAGCCTTTAGCCTGGGGCAAAGCCGAGCCTATTCTTCATGGCCTTGATTGCCCTGCAGGGACTAGTCACTGTAACTTCTTCAGAGCAGCCTATATATCCTGTCATGCTTCGATGCCCTTTCTGGAGATGAAAGGAAGATTGCTGGAATCCTCCTTTTTTTGTCTCTGTTTCCTAATCCAGTGTAGTAATTGATGATTTTGATGAGAATCCTGTGATGTGGCTCAGCATGGAGGATAGGGAGTGGATTATTCCATCAGACAGACCTTTTTTCATCCTCGGTTCTGAGTCCCGTGTCTCTGCTCTCAACAGAGTCTGAATTTCCCATTAGCTGCTTTGTTGTGTGAGAAGAAGGTCCTCGGTCATATACAGTTGCATCTCTTACACTGAGGTGAATCTCTGGTCTTCTCTGACTTTTACATAATCTTTAGTGTATTTTTCCCCTCCCACCCCATCCCTTCTTTTCTTTCGGCCTGTTTTTCCCTTGTTCTGAAGTATTCCAGGGCTACTCTTTTTCTCCTTAACCTGATGCCTCTTTGGTCACATAATTAAAGACTTTTTTTTTAGGTGTTTTTATTTAATATGTAGATGCTGAGTTAACTGTTCTTCGTTTCCTCAGAATTACATATGAACTCCATTTCTAGATCCAACTTTAGTCTCCAGCTACTCAGTGCCTTATGTAGGGGGAAAAAAAGTCTTTTGAGTATCTGTTTGAAACTATTAAATGGAGCTTCTCTTTAGTCATCTTTATTGGGTCTTTTTCAGTGCTGCCGCAGTTACCATCACAACCCATGCTCCTTTTTAAAAAAAAAAAAAAATTACTGAGCAATATGGACCATTCACACCTTGCTCTGTAAAGTCATTGGCAAATTTTTATGTTGTGTAAGCAAATTTTTCTAGAGCAATGGGGATGCAAACATCTCTCACTGGCTGTGAGACTACAGCTTTGTGTTAGCGTAGCTTAATTTTTTTTGTAGGCAGATATGGCAAATCACAATTTGGGTTAAAAAAGCTAATTCATACTATACACTAATCCTAAATAAGCAGACACAATGAATATAATACTTGAAATAAATAGCTTTTTTAGTATATTCCTCTCTATCTCTTGCCTTAAGAAGGTTTGAAAAACAGATATTGGAAAATGATGATTCTGAAGAGCATATTCTTGAAGATCTTTTTCATGTAATGCTTGTAATAGAAGTATTTTGTGTCCACTCTGGTCTTATCTCACAAGATCCAGGCTCTGCTGTATCAGCAGCATGATATTTGAAATTTAATCTGTGTTCCTTGGACTCCATAGCCTCACAGCATTAGTTAATGTATTGTCAATTTAAGATAAAATCATGAAATCAAGTAATTAAAAACAAACAAAAAAAACAACAAAACAACACCCGAGAAACAAACAAAAAACCCCAAACAAACAAAACAACTCTGCTCTGAAATTAAAATCTTAGTATTTGTCAAAATAGGCTGCTCTGCAACATCTGCTCCTTCCTCTGCTCAGTGTCTCAAACTGTCTCTCATATGAAATGCCTGCAATGCAACATCTCTGGCTGTTTGATTCTCTCTTGTGCCCAATCTGGATTCCACAGAAGTAACTGAATTGGGGATGTTTGTCAGGTAAATGGATTCCAAAAAGAGATCAGCAAATGAAGGTTGATTTCTCAAGCTACGTTGCAGCTGTCAATAGCTTGTATGGCCTTGCAAGAGCTGTAAAAAAAAATTTTAAAAAAAATAAATATATATGTATTTAGAGAGAGAGGGAGATAGCTTTTTTGCCTCTCTATAAACAGACAACTACCATCAGCATAGATGAGGTTTAGAGGTGGACTTGACTGTGGTGGGTTATCAGTTTGACTCGATCTTAAAGGTCCTTTCCAACCAATGCGATTCTATGATTCTATCTTGTGTACCTTAGGAAAAACAACAAACAAACAAACAAAAGAATAAAAACCAAACAAACAAGAAACTAAACCCCTTAAGAATATATGAGTACTGCACATGTAGCACTTTTGCTCTTCTGGATGCAGGTAACCATAATTACATGCTGTGTCTTGATATGAATGCTGAATTTTAGGGTGGTGAAGAACTGCTTGCCGTTCCTGCCTAACCTTTTGACTTTCTGTGAGGCTGGCAAACCAGCAGAAGGAGTTGCATGGCTTGTGCTGAATATACTTCATTGCTGCCAACTTGTTTCTTTCTGTAAGCAGGCTTACAGCTTCATTTTTCTCTCTTCCAACATGACCGCAGGAAAACCTGCTCCCCCTGAGCATAAACACTAGGAAAGCTAGGAGAGGTAATATTTCCTCCTGGTATAGTTACGGCTAAAGAGCTCCACACAGCTTTTCCAGGGGTGAGAGTTGTTTGTACTTCTTTTAAAGCTGCTTTAAAATATCTCTATTATGTTTTTCCAGTTATGTGAAGCTGTTCGAAATTGCAGATAAAACTTGTCATTTTATGAAATGGTAGGCAAGCTGTTTCCTACCTGAAGTGCCTGGGGAGTGAGTGAAATAGAGCCAGACCTGATCAAATGACGCTTCTGAGACATACTGATAATGGTCTCGTGGCTTTCTACCTTTAGGCTGATGTGTGTGCCATGCCTGAGAGGACATCATTCACCTACACGGGGCCAGGAGGAGCTGATGGGTTATGCAGGTAAAAATACCTGGCAGCCAAGAATCTGTGCGACTAAAGGGTGCTGATGTGTTTCCATAGCCTGGCCTGGGAGCTGCAGCAGGGAGACGTGAGGCTGAAAGGGCCTCAGGAATAACCCAGGTCCATGTGATGCTGAGGTCTGGGCACTGGGAGGTCTTGGTGGTGGGAAATGTAGTACAGCTGCCTCTAGATTCCACCTGGATTCTTGTTTTGGTAAGTCTACCTTCCCTAAGCCCCAATGTCTTGGTTGAATTCCTGGTATTTTTATTTGACAAGTTAAACTGATGCCTTATGCACCTGAAACAGCATGCAGTAATAAATTCTGTTTTATTTTCAGAAGGGCTCCTCACTGATGACCAAAGGCTAAATAAACACTTAATGTTTTCACTGACTTTTCTGAGCTTTTAGAAACTCTGCTTCCAGATCAGGTAGCAGCTCATCTGTCCATTTAAAATACCTTTTGGCTACAGTATTTTGAATACAACAATTGCCATGAAAGGCCTTTGTGATGGAGTCTGCATAAAGCTTTTCTGAATTTTGGGGAATTTGCTTATAGTAAACATTACTTTGGCAAAAGTGCATGCCCTTCTCATAGTGTTTTTGAAATGGCAGAATGAAAATGAGTGTCTGGTGAATACTAAAAGGGGTGACCCAAGTAGAAGACAGATGGTGCTTTTCTCAGTGTAACTTTGCAGTAAAGGAGTTAAAAATGAAGATTGCAGTATTATCAGGAGCTCCTGTCTAGCATAAATAACTGAGTGACACTGCTTAATTAAACCAGTGCTTGGAAATGCTATTTAATCACCACTGTTGCAGCACAGGATTTGTAAAAAGCCAAAGAAGCTTAACAAAAGCAATCTGTGTTCTGATGCAATTTGTTATGAAAATAGTTGGTTATATGGCATGTGGACAGAGCAGGCTCCACAGTTAACTTGCTGTGTAGCCTCCCTTCTGAGGTATGGCATCAAGTATTAACCGTGTTGTATTAAACAAGAAGGTTTTCATGAGAAGGGTACAGCTTTCTGTAGCAGATGCTATGAGCAGTGCGGGACCTTGGTTGGTAACCCCATGCTCACCAGACCACTATGGTAGCTTGAGCAGAGCATCAGTGAGGGACCTGCTCTGTGTAACTGCATAGGTGGATGGCCCCAGCATGTTCTTGATATCATCCCTTTTGAAGGCTGTGCAGTGATCTGGTTTGCCTGGGCAGATCTTCGCAGTGACCTCTCCTGAGCCAGAGGGTTCAGGCCAGCCCCAATGTCTGCTATTACAGCAGGGGATGGAGAAGGTTTGTGCTGGGAGAGCGGAGGGAAACTCCAAAGTAAAGCCACTCCTGAGTTTCTGCACACATTTTTTTCCTAGGGCTTAACTGGTATCCCTGAAGGGCTGTGAATCCTTGAATTTGTGGAAGCAGAGCATTGCCTTGTGATTGTAGGAAGGGTTCAAGAAAGATCTGTGAAGGCCTGACTCCTTGGTTCTCCAGTCACGCATTCTCAGAGGCTGCAATATTAATTACCTTTGTCTTAGCATCAGTTGTGTTTCTTGCTTCTAGTCTTCCTGTTAGGAGATTGGACCAGAAACCCACTCCTCTGATGGCTTTAAACCCTCTTGCTTCCAGATTCACTGAAGCCATGGTAAGCATATTATAACTTACTCTTGTGCTGGTATTTTCCTATAGCTACTTGATCTTCGGTGGCAGTAACTTTGCCCCCTGACACCTACTGAAGTCACTTAGAGAGAAATCACTCAGAAACACTTACGCCTGTCTCTAGTGGGACTCAATAGTGTTGCAAACTCTGCTTTCTTCCTTGAGTAAAAATTAAGAGCACCATGAAGCTTGATGCTTTAGAGGTGTTAGAAAGTTCTGACACCTGTGTTAGAGGGAAGCGGTTTATGGGCCATAGGCTGTCTGTGTGTTATCTGTAATCGAGCTGATACTTCATCACACAAACAAATCTTAAGTGTGAGGAGCACAGGCAGAACTAATGAGCTGATGTATAAATGGAGCCTTAATAACTGAACTGATATGCTGTGTTTCTATTGTCTTTGCCGGGTCAGACTTGTGGCTTTCTGGTGAAGGCTGCAGTACTGTATCTAAATTAAAAAATGCTTTAATTAATCTGTTTATGCTCACAGCTATTTTTTGTTTGCTGTTGTAGGAGAGCAAAGCAGCTTTTGTAAATGTACTTCAATAATTATCTTGTGACAGAGTCTGCTGCTTTGACTTGTTTTTCCACATAGAATGAAGTATGCTGTGATACGACAGTATACTTCTTGTGTGTTGTTACCTGAATTTGTGTTTTTTCTTACATCCAAATAACTATGGTCAAATATGTCAATCTTCACTTCAGGTATTATTTACTATTCCATTACTCCATTCCTATGGTAATGTTCTCTGGAAGATAATAGGGAAAGTCACTTCTGCCTCTGCCTGTTTCTGTTGTCCATTCTGTTTGGTCTTCCCTGTCTGGTGTCTCCAATCATGGGCCAATATAACCTAATTCTTGGCTGCAGCAAATGAGCACCATCTGTGCTCCTGATGGGGATAACTAGTATAATCCTGTAAAAGCTTGTAAGGCTTTGGAAGATTGCTAAATGTAAGGGTAGAAATTTTTGTGTGTATGTTGTGAGCTCTGTTAGCAGAGTCGGTGAAGCTTTCCTCCTTTCTCTAGCTCTGGAGCTAAGAAGTTAACCCCTGCTTCTGTGTGCAAGACAAAAGTCTTACGTGTTTTCCTGAAATGCAGAGCTGGTTTTGCATGCGTGTAGCTACATAACAAGTTCTAATTAAGAGGATTTGTAGTCTTCTTGCTGAGCTAAATTGCCCTGATGTATTTCCAAAGTTGATTGTTAGTGCAGCACAATTTTTGCTTTTCTTGGTATCTTTATAAAACTTGTTTAGGTGATCAGCGGTTAGTAATTTGTTTACTTTAACTAAATTGCTTAGGTATTATTGTATTGGTAACTATTCTGAGCATGATAGCAACTCGGCTGTACACTTATCTTAAAAGGATATAATTAATAGCTGTTGCTATTAATGCAAATGAGGCAAATATGAGGCTCTCCAAGAGAATGAACTGGAGGCCAGAGGTTTCGCAGTTTGATGTTGTCGTCACCTTTGCATGGTTCTAGTTTGTATCCAGCTCTAAGTGGATAGTGGAGATGATGCTGGAAAGAAATTCTCTTGATGCGTCACTCTTTACCTTGCATAGAAAGTTAAATATTGGGGCAGAGAATGGAATAGAGTAGCCTAAGCACTCATTATAGATACAGAAGACAGCACTTTTCTCTGTCTTGGTGAATCAGCCATAAAAAATGGATCTGCTGCAGTGAAGCAGATGGAGAAATGTCCCAAGAACATGAGGCTGGAGGTCACAACACCCTTCTGGAGAGAGATACCTGGTTTCAAATTGATATTTCAATTTAGGCAGATGGGATATTTGAACATGAGTATTAACAATTGGAATGCGTACTCAGACCATTATTTTTAGGCTTGCAGATTTTTCCATTTAGACTTAAGGTCCTAAATAGCTTAAATGCTTTTGAGAGTTAATGGGGACTCTCCATAAACAGAACAGAAATTAAATCCAGCCAGGCAAACTTGTTTTCATCTTATATGGCATTATAAGTTGTTCCACTTAACACCTGGGTAGGAGATAGCTCTCATGCGCACAGAAGAGCTGATACAATATTGTGTGGATTTTTAATGTAACGGTTTATTGTTTCTCTATAAAATTCACTGTAAAATTTCATCCACTTTGATAGAAGCAGTATTGAGTGGATAACAACAGAATTTATTTGACTTATTGAGATGAAGTTTGCTCATAAAATGCCTATGAGCAGGTTGTGATTCCATCAGGGATATTTGTTCTTTAATTTATTTAATTTTCTGTTTAGAACTGTGTTTTGTTCCTCTCTATTATTGTTGGCAGCAGTTACCTGATTAACTGAGTTTGAGCTAGATGAGCTGCTGTAATTACATAAGTCACAATCTAGCACTTATATATCTTGACTGGAGGAAAACAGCTTTCTAATTATGAGAAAAAGTGAAGGCCACACGATAGGGAGAAGGATTTGACTCTTGGGGAGCAACAGTAAATTAAGATGATCAGAAAACTTTCCTTGACCTAAGCAGTATCTAAAATGTCAATCCCAGACTGCAATAGCCTATTTTGATTTCTGTTCTGAGTTCAGATGTGAAATAATATCTTCTTATGCAAATTATTTGTATTAGAGTAGCTTCTCCCTGCCCTGCTGGGGGCTGTTGCCCTTTTCACTAAGCATTGTGCATGATACAGCATCTTGCTTGTTCACCTGAAATAGGGCCCATCATCTCATATGTGCTGTACTAGCTTCAGAGTTGCGGTGGTTTAAATGTTGAACACCTTTATTTATAATTATAATTTGAGTATGTGCAGTGAGTTTTTTTCTTGTTCTGGAAAGCAACTGTAAAAAAAAAAAATGGGATCACATTCAAGACATTAATTTACTACTGAGTTTCCTTCTTTAGGTGTATAAAATACAGCATAAGATGTCATCTGTTTGTCTCCTTGTGGGAAGAGACATCAGTTCTGCAGCTGTTCTGCTGACCACATTACAATAATCTGTAAGTAGAAATCCTTAATGTGCTATGTTGCAAATCTGCAAGGTTATGAAACAAGAGTTCCACGGCCTCCAACTGAATGTGATTCAAGTCCTGACAGATGGACTTGGACGCTCAGCTCCTGAGTTTTGCTGTGAATCTTCATGAGCTGAGACAAAGCCAACAGAGGGAATAAAAAAATTATTTGGGTTGCAAAGCACCTCTAAAGATCACCTAGTCCAACCCCCCCTGCCATGTTCAGGGACATCTTTCACTAGGTCAGGTTGCTCAAAGCACCATCCAACCTGACCTTGAACACTTTCAGGGATGGGCCATCCACAAGTTCTATGGGCAGCCTGTTCAAGGCTCTCGATCCCCTCATAATAAAAAATGTCTTCCTAATGTCCAACCTAAATCTACCCTCCTTCAATTTAAAAACATTACGCCTTGTCCTGTCACTACAGGCCCTGGTGAAAAGTCGCTCTCCATCTTCCTTATAAGCCTTCTTTAAGTATGGAAAGGCTGAAATAAGGTCTCCCTGGACCCTTTTTTTCTTTTGATTCTGAAATTTCTACAATATTTTATGACCTGATTTGCACAGATAGGGGAATAAAGGTTTTACTAGCATTCTGCAAGCTTTGCTGTGCCTGGTTTATCCCATCCTTCTGAGGTTACATTACTTGGCTTTGGAAAGGGAATAAGCTCCGACTGTCCAAGAAAATGGGTGACTGCAGCATCCTAAATCCTTAGATTCTTTGAAAGAGCTGTTGGAGCAGAGCTCCTGTTCAGCTGCAGAAAGATTAACACCTGTGGAAAGAGCAGGTGTTTTTCACTGGCTGAGGAACAAGTATTTGAGACAAGGCAGGCAACTGGCTTGTAAGGGTTAAGGTCAAAAGGATAATTGAATCCTCTGCACATATCCTTAGCAGTGGCTGCATTTGCATCTGTACAATAAGCTGTATAATCTTTTTGTTACTGGGGGACTGTGTGTTTTTTTTAAGGCTGAGGCCACGCTCTCTCTGGACATCTCTTCGGTGATATAGAAAATCACTAATGACATAGGTGAAATGAGCGACTTTCTATGGTGCTTGAGCATTGTAATATTTACTTAGTTCCCAGTAGCCACCCCAGGTTTTCTGTTCTGGAAAGGAAAATTGTGGTTCTTCAGTTTACTCATTTGCCTATTAACACCTAGATACTTATCATAAAAGATACCAAAGTTCGCTATAGCTCTTCACAGAATTGTCTTTCCTTATGCTTTATATCAGGGATGTCAGACTCATTTTCACTGAGGGCAATATCAGCCTCGCGGTTGCCTTCTAAGGGCCGAATGTAATTTTAGGACTGTATAAATGTAACTACTTCTACATTTATACAGTCCTAAAATTACATTCGGCCCTTAGAAGGCAACTGCAAGGCTGATGTGGCCGCCGACGAAAAAGAGTTTGACACCTCTGCTCTATATCATGGGGAGTCCAGTGTTACAGAGCAATATTTGTTTCAAGCTATTTGTTTTTTGTTGGATTTCCAGTCCTTTTCAAAAAGGGACATTTATGTGGGGTTTTTTCTTTTTTTTTTTTTTAGATCACTCATATTTACAGATGAGTACCCTAAAGCTTTAAACTTCCTTCTCTGAAGGCTGACTGAAGTGATAGAAGGAAGTGGATAAGTTATTTGTAAGAACAGCAATCCATTCTAATGTAAGAGACTATAATTTTCTTGCATTCAATTTTCTTTTCCTCTCAAGTCTTTTTTTCCTGTGGAATTAGTTAAAGTAAAAATTAGTAGCTGATAGTCAATGTAAAGTCAGCCTCAAGTTTACTCTGGAAATAATTGCTGGGTGGCAGAGTTTTGATGAAAGACTACCACTTTGTTACTCATTTTCAAATACAGACAGAAAAGAGATGCTGGCACATGCTTTTACCTCATCAGCCCCCAAGTATTCTGTTTATTGGAATAAGAGAATATGAATAAAAAGGTTGTTTTGTTTTTTTCTTAAGTGAATCCTGCTGAAGATACAGGAACAATGATGAATAAGCCATTTGAGAATTTGGAAGAATAGGTTTATCCAAACAAGGTGGTGGGGTTTTTTTGTTTGTTTTGTTCGTCTGTTTCACAGAATCACAGAATGGACTGGGTTGGAAAAGACCTCAGAGATCATCAAGTCCAACCCTTTTGTTTTTATTATGTGAAGGTAGAAATTTTAAATTTAGAGACATAATTTCTCATTTCCTTGCTTTACATGGACTCTAAATTATGTGGAAATGGGAGAGTGAAAAGCATATCACCTCTTTCATAAAGTCAGATTGGAAGAAATGTCCATGACACCAGAAGAATTGTACTTCAAAGGAGAGATTTAATGAATGTCTGCTGGGCTTCTCTTCATAGGTGTCGTAGGAGACAGTTAGCATAATGAGACTTGTGTGCTTGTTAAACGATGAAAGGGAATGTTTGTGATTGAGCAACTGCCAATTATTTTGAAGACTAAAAGAAGGCATATTAAGAAAAATGAAATTTTAAAACAAAACAAAAGAAACAAAAAAAAACCCCAGGAATACTGACATTTAAAGAGATTTTAGCTTTCTGTGTTCAATAAGGCATCAGTGGTTGGTAATCCTTTGTAAGGTGAAATAAATACAGTAACAATTAGATAATGTATAAATAAATAGAGTAACAGTGGGTCATGATTCTTTTGCTTGATAGATGGACAACAAGTGAAGCATCTTCAGGACCTTCCTGTGGATAACAGCACCAAAATAATGTATGATGAATTGAACCTGAAATGATAGCAATTTATTTGGCCAATTTAGTTATGGGCTATTTAAAAATCACTATTTAAAAATCACATCCGTATGGCACTTACAGCTGATAAGCACTATGTTAAACATACATGGGCAAAACCTCAGGGAATGTAAACCATCAGATTTGGATAACAGCTTCATAAGCATGCACTGTGCAGAGAGTGTCTGCCAGGGTGCAATGAACAGTGAGCTTGTGAAACCAAATCAGTGTATATGCAATCATTTCAAAGGAAGTTTTCCAGTTATCTGTTCATCTCGGACCTGTGTTTAAACAGGGAAAGAGATAACACCATGGAGGTCTCTTCTTTAAGTCTAGTTTTTATCAAGTACAGTGAGTGTTTGTGAAGCTAGCACTCATTGTCTCCTGTTATGAGGATGTCTGGCACTGAACAAAGCTGGAACTCATCTGGTGGCATTGCTGAATTGTACCTCTTCCTGTAATCATAGAATCATTTTGGTTGGAGAAGACCTTTAACATCATAGAGTCCAACCGTTAACCTAGCACTGCCAAGTCCAACACTAAACTATCTATGTCCCTGAGAACCTCATCTATGTGTCTTTTAAACACCTCCAAGCATCATGGTGACTCAACCACTTCCCTGGGCAGCTTGTTCCAGAACCTGTGAAGAAATTTTTCGTAATATCCAATCTGAACCTCCCCTGATGCAACTTGAGGCCATTTCCTCTAATTCTATCACTTGTTACTTGGGAGAAAAGACCAACCCCCTCCATGCTACAACCTCCTTTCAGGTATTTGTAGAGAGTGATAAGGTCTCCTGTCAGCCTCCTTTTCTCCATGTTACTTCTATCACATAAAAGCATGTATCTATGCAATTTGCAGGAAGCATACTATTTATAAATATTTAGTTGCGTTAGGATGCTTCATTCTTAGTGCCATCCTGGAGCAAAAGCAGGTCTGTCAGGAAGGCACCAACCACTCTCAGCACATTTGTAGCAGACCGAAGGGTAAAATCAGTCCCTACCCAGAGTCTGACACACAGGTCTCTGTGGTACTGTTAGCCATGGCGGAAGAAAATAGCAATAGACTAGTTTGGCAGAAATTCTTTACTTTTCTGGCAGGACTTAAAAGAGGGATATGTACCTTCATGCTAAATAACAGGCTGAACGCTTGAGTCTGTTGGAAGGCTAAATCAATAAATATTTGTAACTTACTGCCAAAGCACTGAATAGCTCTGTGGATATTTCAGGTTTGTTCTTTGGACAAATAGCTGTGGGAAGATGACTGTGCCACAAATTACTTAGGATGTTATTTATCTAGGGGCTCTTGGCAGTAGGATTTGGAAAAATATGTTGTGAGGGTTGTTGTTTGGGGTTTGCTGGGAAACAAAGCTTTTTGTCAGTGGCATTTGATATGTTGTAGGACTGGCCTGCTAGGAGAACTTATGGTGTAATAACTAAAATGTGATTTTTATGGCTCCCTTGGTGACTCATTTTATTCCC